>NC_134410.1:124542160-124827160 GCF_038048845.1 Mixophyes fleayi | reverse complement strand
TCTCTGTGCCTTCTTGTGCCAGCCCTCGTAGCCCTGTGCTCTTGCCCCCTCCTCTCTCTCTCTCTGGCCGTTACTGTCGTCTGCCCCACGTTGGACGTTGCTACAGTCTCTGCCCCCACGAGTAGTCTCACCTCTCTCTCTCCCCCGACGCTCCGCTGAGTGACGAGCTTGGGAGAGCCCCGAGCTATGTGGAAAATAAACAACAAGGCAATTATAGTCTTATCATTGTGCAAGCCTTGAAATCAATACTAGGAAATGACCGTTGTAGCAATGTGCTGATACAGAAGCACTCAGGGGCTCTCCCTCCGCTCTGCACGCTGTACTGCTCTAATTACCGTGTGTCATTATCATCACGACTATACTGCTGAGCACGCTGGAAAAACTGCCGCTCACCTGGTGCCGGCTCCGGACACGAGATCAATAATTGTGTTGAACCTGATGAAAATATTTGTAAACTAAAATGCAAACATACCCAACGTTTGCACCAAAAGCAACACTTTTGTGGGGGTAGGTAATTGCTACCTTTTTAAGGCAAACTTTTCCCAGCCCCCAAGCTTAAATGTGGGAGGATTTGTAGGATGGGAACACAGGTAATTTATCGAAGCAGTACGTTATTTTATATGAATGTTGCTTAGGTATTTTGAGAATCGTGTGTGTGCAACGTCTGCCTCGTGCTGCATTTTATATAAGAGATTTTTAACGGTTCCACGGATAACTGCAGGAATAGTAACCCCTAGCAACCATTCGGATGCAGTCGTTTATCTAGTACAGTGTGGATTGAAAGCTTTAAATAACCGCATAATCGCCTCTGTCCGTTATTTGTGCATCCGCTTGTGTACGAGTGTAGTGCAATCTATGGCTTTATTCTCTCAGCTGAAAACACCGATCGTCCAGGCAGGTGAAGCTGGGACAGACTCTCAGGGACGGCATTATAAAGAGCCATTGAATTATTTATGGGAGTGGGCCGTGCCTGCTGACTGCATCGCTTGCGCCTTTCTTGGTGAGGGGAGCCCCCCAATCTTACATGTCCTGGTTAAATCCCAGGACTTTGGATTTTAAGAGGTTCCAGATTTAAGAAATAAAGTATTTTTAATAAAGCAAATCTTTCTCCAAGCAAACCCAGGCTGCTATTAGTAAGATCTAACATTCGATAAGTGGGTTCCAGATTCCTTATGTTCTAAGATGACCGATCATTTGTCAGACAGATAGTACATATCTGGACTTGCTTAATAACCATCTAGTCCTCCTCAGTTCCTAAAGTCCAATAAACTTATTATTTTGATGATGGGCAAGTCATAACCCTCCCCCCAACTTGTTCCTGTTCTGGGACGTGGCACCCACGATGCGTGAGAAGGAGCCGACACCCTGTCTGTCGCTATTTCATCAAGAAAATCTCTTTGCTTGTATGGGAAATTCAAATCTTTCCCATAGAATACATAGAAACCTGCAGAGCCAATAGTTTTCATGGTTACCTCGTTCCATGCTCTTCCCAGTAGTGTCTCTTATTAACTGGTCCAAGCTCTATACTGTGGGTGAAACGTAGATTATACCGCCGATCACCTACCTGTACCAGTGACCTTCCATCCCTGCACCCTCTGTGTGACTTGGATTCTTATACATATACTATGACAGCCGTGTGGTCTCATGACTAGTCCGCCCCCTCTGGCACGCACACCCGTCACCAGGCCGCCCCCTCTGGCGCGCACACCCGTCACCAGGCCGCCCCCTCTGGCGCGCACACCCGTCACCAGGCCGCCCCCTCTGGCGTACAGACTCATGATATCCTCTCACATTCATCCATACACTGAGCTGAGCACACTCGGAGACTGGTAGCCTGTCCTTCATGGTAAGATGTTTCTTTCTTGCGCACACGGAGGACATGAGAAGGTCAAACAGATCCCAGGCTGTCAGTGTGCAAGGAATCCATCGCATTGATTTTCCGATCGCATACAAGCTGCAGCCTGGGAATAGCAACATGAAAAACCTTTTGCTACTGCTGGGAGAAGCAGAATTCTTCAGTTTCATCTTAACCTTCATGTACGGAGTGTGGGACTCACATGAGTGACCTGTTCACGGGCTGCTGCGGGGAAGGGGGCACGGTCAGTGTAGGTGACAGTGATAGGGTCCCTCCACGCATCTCCTATCCATTGTATTATTATATAATAGTTTTTTCAGCGCTACTGTGCATTGTCTTCAGGTTTTGCAAAATGGACACACATTCCATTAAATCCTTTCTAAATTTTGCTGATAGACATATCTTAATAATCTGACGCAGGACAACAAATTGAAGTATTCAGCCAATATATAATGGGCACGGCCATTTTGTGAGCTGCATCACTCTTCATGAACATGCAGTTTATTAATTCACTAGGAACCAGTGATATACTGAAATACAGAATGTGTATAGATCGGTGCCCACCCTCTCATGTAGTCAGTGATATACTGAGGTACAAAATGGCCACCATCACTGTATATAAACCGGTGCCTCTCCCTTATGTAGCCTGTGATTGATATGACTCCATCTTTATCTCACCTGTAGGACCTAGAAGCCCTCTCCCAGGAGATTTTCCGTCTGAGCAAGGAATGTGTGCGCGCATCCCTCAGCGGGCCGCCCCCTCTGGCGAGCGCACCCGTCCCCGGGTCGCCCCCTCTGGCGAGCGCACCCGTCCCCGGGTCGCCCCCTCTGGCGAGCGCACCCGTCCCCGGGTCGCCCCCCTCTGGCGAGCGCACGCGTCCCCGGGTCGCCCCCCTCTGGCGAGCGCACCCGTCCCCGGGTCGCCCCCCTCTGGCGAGCGCACCCGTCCCCGGGTCGCCCCCTCTGGCGAGCGCACCCGTCCCCGGGTCGCCCCCTCTGGTGCCCCCTCTAGCGAGCGCACCCGTCACCGGGTCGCCCCCTCTGGCGAGCGCACCCGTCCCCGGGTTGCCCCCTCTGGCGAGCGCACCCGTCCCCGGGTCGCCCCCCTCTGGCGAGCGCACGCGTCCCCGGGTCGCCCCCCTCTGGCGAGCGCACCCGTCCCCGGGTCGCCCCCCTCTGGCGAGCGCACCCGTCCCCGGGTCGCCCCCTCTGGCGAGCGCACCCGTCCCCGGGTCGCCCCCTCTGGTGCCCCCTCTAGCGAGCGCACCCGTCACCGGGTCGCCCCCTCTGCCGTGGTCACTCGTCACCAGGCGGCGCCGTCTGCCGTGGTCACTCGTCACCAGGCCAGCCCCTCTGGCGTGGTCACTCGTCACCAGGCCAGCCCCTCTGGCATGGTCAGTCGTCACCAGGCCGCCCCCTCTGGCGCGCACACCCGTCACCAGGCCGCCCCCTCTGGCGCGCACACCCGTCACCAGGCCGCCCCCTCTGGCGCGCACACGCGTCACCAGGCCGCCCCCTCTGGCGCGCACACCCGTCACCAGGCCGCCCCCTCTGGCGTACAGACTCATGATATCCTCTCACATTCATCCATACACTGAGCTGAGCACACTCGGAGACTGGTAGCCTGTCCTTCATGGTAAGATGTTTCTTTCTTGCGCACACGGAGGACATGAGAAGGTCAAACAGATCCCAGGCTGTCAGTGTGCAAGGAATCCATCGCATTGATTTTCCGATCGCATACAAGCTGCAGCCTAGGAATCGCAACATGAAAAACCTTTTGCTACTGCTGGGAGAAGCAGAATTCTTCAGTTTCATCTTAACCTTCATGTACGGAGTGTGGGACTCACATGAGTGACCTGTTCACGGGCTGCTGCGGGGAAGGGGGCACGGTCAGTGTAGGTGACAGTGATAGGGTCCCTCCACGCATCTCCTATCCATTGTATTATTATATAATAGTTTTTTCAGCGCTACTGTGCATTGTCTTCAGGTTTTGCAAAATGGACACACATTCCATTAAATCCTTTCTAAATTTTGCTGATAGACATATCTTAATAATCTGACGCAGGACAACAAATTGAAGTATTCAGCTAATATATAATGGGCACGGCCATTTTGTGAGCTGCATCACTCTTCATGAACATGCAGTTTATTAATGCACTAGGAACCAGTGATATACTGAAATACAGAATGTGTATAGACCGGTGCCCACATTCTCATGTACTCTGTCGGTGATATACTGAGGTACAAGATGGCCACCACCACTGTATATAGGTTGGTGCCCTTCCCCCTCACATAGTCTGGCGGTGATATACTGAGGTACAGAATGCCGGCCTCCACTATGTGCAGACCGTTGCCTCCCCCTTATGTAGTCTTGCAGTGATATACTGAGGTTCAAAATGGCTGCCACCACTGTATATAGACCAGTGCCTTCCTCTCATGTAGTCTGTCAGTGATATACTGAGGTACAAAATGGCCACCATCACTATATATAAACCGGTGCCTTTCCCTCATGTAGCCTGTGATTGATATGACTCCATTTTTATCCCACCTGCAGGACCTAGAAGCCCTCTCCCAGGAGATTGTACGTCTGAGCAAGGAATGTGTGTCGGCACATGAGAGCCCCCAGAGTCGCTCGAAAAGCTGAAGACCGGACTCTGGCTTTGCTTCGACTGTCTCAAATTTTGAACTAGTCTAAACCCCTCCCCCGTCCCTCCATTCCTGTTTCCCTATATAGGGGCATCATTTTCTCAATTTTAGTCTTAATCTCCTCCCTAGGCTTGTGCATTCCATGTTTGTGTATGTCCATTTTAGCTCATCCGCCTCCTAACAGGATTTTCTTATCCATATGCTGAGGAATCACAATGGGTTCAGGTTACAATGTACAGAAAATTTGCACAGATCTGAAATAATTAATATATAATGTAGATATCCCCCACAGTCTCCTTATTCTGATATAACTCTTCATTGTGTTCTTCCTTTCTGCCGTGGTTGCCCTTATACTGAAGGTTATTTTATATTAATCTTAATCTAAGATGGTTCCTAAATAAGCAGAGTCTCAAAGCAATGTCCTCCATCATCCAGTATGTCTATGGAGGCGATCTTATATGATGTCTGTACACCATACATGTTCCATATGACTTAAACCAAGGCTGCTCCAATCTTCCCAGGCGTCCCCAGCAGGCCAGGCTTTCAGTATTTCCTTTATCATGCTTAGGTGATTTGATATAACGGACTGAGCGGTAATGAATGAAAAAAAAAAAGGTTTAATAGTTCTCGGTTGCTTCTATAATGTCAATATTCACAATGGATAACGTACAACCTCCACGGAATGTCCAAAATACAGATGTAATCTTTCTCTTTTGACGTTGCACCACCAAATTCAGAGCAGTAGTTTCCACATAAAAGGAAAAATAATCACATATAGTGTAGTTTATCTAGTAAATACTTTTCAAATATTAATACTTCCATCTTGGGGAAAAAAGCAGGACCAAATCTGCGCAGGTCACCCTTTTAAAAATCCTTTCACGTCTTAAAAATTCACATAAAAGTTTAGAAACATGGACATCCCCTCACGAAGGTGCTTAGTACAGCCGATATTCCTACCAGATCCTCTTCAGAGGATTGAATACGATTGTTCCACATCCCAAGCTGCACGCGTAGCCCCTCCAGAAGTTAAATAGTGTAAAGGCAGACCAATAGATACACCTCCTAATACCCAATGCGTTTCAATCTTTCGCCAGATCTTTATCAGGGTAAGCACCGACTATCAAACCTCTTTTCTCATTATTTAGTTATTTATGGATTAATGATTCTCCTATTTGGTGCGGTAGAGCTGCTGAGATTTTATTGGGGGGCGCACTGTTAAATAATCTGATCAGTAATTAAGGCTGGGCTACAGAAGGTCCCTATGGCGGCGTGCTGCCGTTTCCTGGGCTGTGTAACACGTATGTGCTGTGACCGGCTCTGAAAGTGCATCACGTGTAGCTGGTTATATGACAACATGTCATTTTGCAGTCAGAAGCGCTTCTTGTATCCAACCGTAAGGCTCTGTCCAGCCAGACTTTTTTTGGGAAGTACTTTTACGCTTCAGATATGCTCTGAAGACTCATCTTCCTTTACTTGAATGGAATTCTTAATACAACACTTATTGGGAGGGGGGGGGGGGGGTTCTTACAAAACACCTGGTTGTGGGCTTGGGAAATGGGGACTGAAAAAAATGGTGTTTTGTCAAAGAAAATACAAAACTAGCCTTATCCTGCATGTACTCACTAAGAAATCCCCAAGCACGGTCTCTGAACTAACCTAAAGTCCACCTAAATTCTTCTACTCCAAGGCTTTGGGTTCCTACTCTGTATATTATGGGATGTGCGGTACTGCCAGGAAAGGATTAGTGAGTCTGTTCTATATATAAAGCACCTCGACCTGTAAAGTGACTTGTATATATACATCATTGTGCGTGAAATTGTATATCTGTGTCTTATCGCAAGGACCAAGCAGAACATATTACACTGGAGCTAGCCGGTGATCGACAGCAGATGTGTATTTTAATGACTGTGTTTTTCAGGACACTATAGATTTCTTTATACAATAAAGTGCAGCCGTGCACCGGTTAGGCAGGGACGGGCGTGAGAGCGCCCAACGGCTATGATGACCAGTAGGGATGCCAGTGTAAAACAGCCATATTGTAACGTTACGCATGCCACCTGCCAGCATAGGACTGCACCATGTACAAGACTGGAAATAAAGTGTAAAACATTCACAGCGGAGTTGTTTGATTTGTGTCCGATAGATGTTAGAGTGGACTAAAGCCAAGACTACGTGCTCCACTATTGGGCAACCGTCTCAAAATCGATTGTAGCATGCCCGATATTGGCTTGGCTGACTTTCAACTACAATAATAGGTCCCTATGGCACCGGTAGAGATCCACTTATGCCCTGAATAACCAGACCTCATCCAATTTGGCCACCTACATCTGTGGCCAAGATGGAGACCGACGTCTCTCGGGCTAAGTGCAGGGATCGACCCCCAAGTCACCTTTCAGCTGTTGCAGAACTACAAGTTTCAGCACGGCCTGCCAACTGTTGCCTGCAGGGCTACAGGTAATCGACCTCTCTGCTAATGATGAGGCTAGCGTTATAGACCTGTCAATCAGGGAAAGATCCAAAATAAAGGTGTGATTACCGCTGTAATTTATATAAGGGATAATAAACCCACAGTTGTAAATTTATAAGGACATTACAAGTCATCAAAGTTAGTTTTATAACTGTAACAGGGTATAAGGTGGCAGGCTGCTTGTTATCATTAGGGAGCGTTATAACTTATAATACTCATCAAAAATGTGGAAGTGATAACATTATTAAATATGCAAATATTCCTTGCAGGCATTTAAGTGTGTGTATCACTGGGGTAATTTAAGGCTACGAATACTGAACTGATCGCTGTAGACTAGTAGGTTAAACTGTAATTTTCATATATATACTGTGAACATTGTTACTAGAGATGCTCGAGATAACCGAACACACCGTACTTTCGTGCGCCCTCGGAATTGAAAACGAGGCAAAACGTCATTGTTACGCCGTGGGATCTCACAAGCTTTGGATTCTATAAGTACCGCCCTCCACGGTGATCCAGCGCCATTACACAGAAGGGCAGCACAGTTCTTGGCAGTCTCTAGTGCAGTTGGGCAGCGTCATAGGTAGAATAGAAAGAGGAGGGGTAGCAGTGTTCTTCAAAGTCTACAGTGACATTCAGGAGAGCTCCATTGCTAATTGTCATTGCTGAAATACAAATAATAGGTCTGGCAGACTTGGTCTTCTAAATCTGCAGTCTTTGCTTGAAAGTGTATGAAAATAATATTGTGACCTGTGAGGTGGTCAAAATTGACTGCAAATGACTTGAAATTAGTGTTATTGAGGTTAATAATAATATAGGGGGGGAAAAAGCAAAACTATGTGATTTTAGCAGCAACAAAAAAATAGGGATTTTAGAAAAAAAATCTGGGATCCAAAACTAAAACACAAAGTTAATCCAGATCCAAAACCAGAACATGGGGGTCAGTGAACATTTCTAATTGTTACAAACCTGTAATAAGAATTTTATAAGCTCCAGACGCCGCTCACAGAGTATCGTAATAATGTCTGAGGAGTCCTGTGACCCCTGACCTCCGTTACTGCAGACTTGAAATATCTATATTAACGTTACACTAATAAAATATAGTCTTATTATATTCAGGAAAATATTTTCCATGCTGGGAAAAGCATACAAATGTAGAGAGTATTAAACTACTTCACTTGTTATATCTTTGTCTTATGCAAATAGGGGTAAGTTATCCTTATAATTAACACTTAATAACCATGGGCCTGATTCATTAAGGATCTCAAATGAAGAGGATACTCATTTCAGTCTCCTGGACAAAACCATGTTACAATGGAAGGGGTGCAAATAAGTGTTCTGTTTTACACATAAGTTAAATACTGCCTGTTTTTTCATGTAACACACAAATATTTGATAGCTTATTTGTACACTGAAATTTAAAGTTGATATTTGTGTGCTACATGAAAAAACAGGCAGTAGTTAACTTATGTGTAAAACAGAACACTTATTTGCACCCCTTCCATTGTAACATGGTTTTGTCCAGGAGACTGAAATGAGAATCCTCTTCATTTAAGAACCTTAATGAATCAGGCCCCATGTTCTCTGATTTTTATTTAAACATCACAATATAGACGTTAAGGACCTGATTCATGTTTGGACCTTTGCTCGTTTGCGGAGCGTATCTTAGGTGATATCGCTCAAAAACGGACCTTGCGTCAATAAACGCAACTACACGCAATTCATGTCCGAACCAAAATGACGCGACTGCCTACAACTTGAAGGGCGGAATGGGGTAGTGTAGTGGCAGACTAACATAGACTAGGTACAGTAAGGGGGCGCTAACGCAGATGCAGCGATTCAGGTCCTGGGTTTCTCGTGAGTGCGCTTGGTTTCACCCGTATCATTTGCCCCAGCTACAGGGACAAATGTCTTTGTTTTAAAAATTACACGTATGCGGCAAGGGCTGAACTGATTTTAGTTGCGTTTCGATTTTAATCGGACCCTATATGTCTAACTTCAACCCCGTATATAAATTTATAATCTACCTATTCCTACAACAGATATATAATTATCTGTGAAATAAATATTTGTCAGTCATATCTTTCACAGCTGCCCAGCGTCCGCGTAACAACGTAAGCTCCTCCTAATGTTATACAGACGCAGTGTTCCTGCTCGGCGGCGGGAAATGACCTATGCAATAAATAGAGAGTTGCGGTCACGTGACTTATTAGCTTATCGCTTTCTGTGCTCTGGTAGAACAGTGATCCTGACAGGTGTGTGTGACTGTCAGTCTGTCTGTTAGGGGGGTATTCAATTGTCCGCAAGTTGGTTTTTTTTTCCCGCAGCGTTAAAAAGAAATAATCACCCGCTGGTTTTTAGTTAACGCAGCGCGAAAACTTGTGCAATTCAATTGAAGAAGAGGGAACGCTGCCCCCCGTGCGTTAATCATTGTGTTTGCGAGTTTTTAGTGGAGTGAAGGGGAGTTTTAACGCGGTCATGTATAACACAAAGGTTTTGCATACATTTTCATACATTAGATTGTGTTACACATTGATAATATCTACATTACAGTACTTTCTTTAGCATATTTTTTTATTGAACTATTTTTGAATACAGAATCATCTATACCATGTCAAAGCACATCACTACATTCATATTTGTACCAAATACATACATAAATATAATTAATTAGTGATTTCATTTTTTTTTTTGTTTTTTATGTTTTTTTTATTTCATTATTTTTTCACAAGAAAATCAACTTTTACCTCTTAGGCCTTACTGATAAACATAGTTTAACTTTGTTTTTCACATTATTACATGATTTCAAATAGTTTTTTTATCACACCCCAAAGAGGTGCGAGATAAAACAGCATATTTGCCTGTATAACGAGGCGTGTTAAAAAACAATTGAATAGCTTTTAACGTGGCTGCCTCTCGCACACCCTATACTTTCAATAGACCTACTACTGGAGCGTGAGAGGACCGTTTCATGAAAGAAAAAAAACCGTAGCGTTAAAAATGGAATTGAATTGCGGGTAAAGTTAACCTGCTCGAAAATGATAAACAGCGTTAAAATAACAACACGGTCTAAAAAAAAACTTGTGGACAATTGAATACCCCCCTAGTGTCACTCCATGTCCGTGTTTCAGTGTGTGTGTTTTTTTAATGTATGTATTATGAATAATATACCACTTAATGTGCACAATAAGGTTATTAGAAGTCATCTTTGGGAGTTCCGTCACCCGTATAACAGCACTGAGCCTTCTGACTCTTGCTTAGTCCAGTATCCGCTAGGTGACTTCTAATATCACCATTTATTTATATAGTGCCACTAATTCCGCAGCGCTGTACAGAGAACTCATTCACATCAGTCCCTGCCCCATTGGAGCTTACAGTCTAAATTCCCTAACATAGACAGACACAGAGAGAGAGAGAGAGAGAGAGAGAGAGACTACGCTGTCCCATGTATATATTTAGTCTTCTGGTTCAAAAAACTGCTCTTGCTGTTTATAAATGTTCAAGCAAATGTGATGTTTATAAAGTGATAATGTTTATACCCAAAAATAGGATGGCTTTGATTAAGGTTTTGAACAGTCTGCCATGTGTACCAGTTTGCAACGTTACAAGCTATTAAATGACTTGGTAATTTACTAGTTTGAGTCCAATAGTTTGAAGGAAGCTAATCATGAATTCTTTATGTGTGATTGAACCACGTCCAGGGTTGTTAAGACTGTATCTGTCTGTCTCCTCTGTGTGTCGGTTTTATTAATTCTCAATGTACGATGGAAGGCATTAGAGATTGCAGCAATAACAATATACTAATATTTAACAACTTATCCATTTCACCCGCTATTCGTCCCAACACCTTATCACCCTATCCTTCTAATGGATCTTGACCTCAGAATGGAGCCTCGCCATTCCTCAACTACTGCGCAAATTAAGAAGCTCCATAAAGATACATAATATGTGCTGGAGTCTATAAGAAGCTTCGAGGGTGCAGCACATGAATTAAACTCCTTCCCAGTTGTTAAATATATTATTCGGACTATGGAAACAGGGTGGGACAGATGCAATTCTTTTAGCCTTGAGTTGTTTAGATTGTATCTCTTTCTTGACCAGGTTGATACTGGTATGAAACTTCTAAAGGAGATATCCAGAACTTGACCAACTATGGTGGTCGAAGTCCTTCTTGTATAAAGGTATTGAATGCACCCCTCAAGAGTTTTAGCCCATTTCACTTCTGCTCTCCAATGTTGGTTGCAATCACTGACTTGGACCAAACCTCTCTCATATCTTCACCCTTTTCAGCAGATCAATCCAGGATTCCGTAGACTTTCCTCCTTGTAGATTGTACACCTGACTTACTACTCTTCTACCAGTATAGCGGCAGCTAGATATATGCTATGGCTTTACCATCGGTTGGGTGGCAACGTTTCTGAGAGCAATAGTACGTTACCTCTAGGAGTCCAGCCATCCAGTTGTGTTATCATGGCCTTGGAGAAAACCCATCTACAGATGTTGCATCATCATTTTTGGGGAATATGTTCCCCAGAATTCCCCAGTCCTGGTGGACAAGAAGATGTGCACTGTCCCTTCCATTAGAGATTACTGAGGAGATGGTGGGTCCAAACCATTCCCTTGTTTGGAAAAGTCCAATTTACCTGTTGGTCATATCTTCTAGCCTCTAGGTGATACATCACATGAAAGAGTTCCCTGATCCCAACACAGAGCACTTTCTGGGGATTTTGGATGGTCCTTCTGTAGCCCAAGTCTTCCTTCCACTAGATAAGGTCCCCAAGCTGATCTCCCTGACCCACATTCTGCCATCTACATACATGGGTTGAATATCTAGAATGTAGACCACTGTCGTACTATGCCCCCCTCCTGGATCATGATCCTTTTATTGGTTTGAATGTCTTTCATCAAGTCACTCTACATTGAGGGATTCCGGAGGTGGACCTCACAGCCTACAGATGCTTTTTCAAATTGTGAAGATCCATTTGTGCGTCCTCCTTATCCTTATTATTTGTTCGTATTAGATAGCGTAAGCATACTCTGCAGTGCTTTATACAGTAATAAATCAATATTGGGTATCAACAGTTTGTCAAAGAGTTAAGCGAAAGCACGGCCTTATAATCCATAGGGAAATAGTTGGATACATTATTATTATTATTTATTTATAAGGCGCCACAAGATTTCCGCAGGCCCGTACAGAATACAAGACAGTAGACCTTACAGGGTAAAACAGAACAATACACCAGTATTACCAAGACTCCGGGAGCTCCATGCATAGCAAGTATAGTGCGGCTGAAGCAGAAGAAATGGTATGAAGATAGGATGTAAGCTCTTGTGAGCAGGGCCCTCTTCCCTCCTAAGGTGAGGGCAGACAGACAGCGGGCACAAATGGAGTCAGTCGGGATCAAGCGCAGGAGGAGCGAGAACGGACAGGGAAGAGAGAGGTAAAGAGGGCGAGTAAGGAGAGAGGGTCAAGTGGATGGCTGGTAGGCTTTAAGGAAGAGGTGAGTTTTAAGTGCACGATTGAAGGCGCACAAATTATGGGACAGTCGGATGGAGTGAGGGAAGTCGTTTCAGTGGAGGGGGCAGCTCGGGAAAAATCTTGGATTCGGGAGTGTAAAGAAGTGATCATGGTGGAGGAGAGGCATCATTGGCCAAGCGCAGGGAGCGGGAGGGAGTGTGAATGGAGAGGAGCTTGGAGATGTATGGGGCAGTGGAGTGGGAAAGGGCCTTGTAGGTGAGTAGTTTGAAAAGGATTCTGCAGGGGAAGGAGCCAGTGTAAGGCAAGGCGGAGAGTGGAGGCAGAAGAGTGGTGGGAGAGGAAGATGAGTCTGGCAGCCGCATGAAGATATAGGTCCAGCTAGATTCCAGTGGGAGATGGTGCTTAGAGGGGCTCTATGATACAGTCACAGCAATGTTGGTTTGGGGGTTAGGAGGTGGTTTGACCATAGTAAGAGAATAAGTTTTGCATGAACTGCGTGTGAAGGGTGGTAATCAGATAGAATATTTTAAGGAGATGGGTTTGGGAATTTAATCCAGGATGTCGTGGAGACTTGGGGAAACGTCCAAATTGTGCGGGAATGGAAGCAAGTAATGAGAACCGCCAAGACCTTGGGCAAGGGGTCAAGTTGGGAGATACTTTGATACGTTGGTGCAGTTTTGCTATTTCATATTGGATTCTGTAAAGTACAGGAAACCAGTGCAAGCACTTGCTGAGCAAAGCAGCAGAAAAACATTTTGTAAGGAAAATTAGTCTAGCCGCTGCGTTCAAAATAGATTGCTGTGGTAAAAGTCTGGTTGGGGGAAGACCAGTAAGGAGGAAATTGAAATGGTCAGTGTGGGAGATAATGAGTTCATTCAGGTTTTTGTAGAGCTTTGTATAAGATACATGCATATTATGAAACTGTCTTAACGGTGTTGGTGTGTAACAAATTGGAAACCGATTAAAAGTTTGGAACAAAGGATAGTTCAGTCAACGATAACTCCTAGGTTAAGGGGTAGACTTTATTGTCATGTTGGCAACACAAATAGAGTATCCTGTAAGTAGCTTCTGTTGGTTTGTGTAAAGATTATTAGCTTAGTTTTTTTTTAAAATATTGAGTTGGAGGTGACAAGAGGACATCCTAGATAAGAGAGACATTCAGTAAGATGGGAGAGGATAAATTTGGGTATCAATCGAGTAGAGTTGATACTGAAATCCAAAGGAGCTTATTAGTTTCCCTAGATGAAGGGAGAAGAGCGGAAGTTCTAGGATCCAGCATTGTAGTTCTCCTACTAATAGAGGTTGGGGAGATGGATCCAGAGAAACAAATACTGAAGGGGCATTTTCACGAGTGGAAACGTAAACTAGGAACAGTGCTCCGAAGACCTAGGGATTGTAGCGTTTGTATGAGAAGAACGTGGTCAACTGTGTCAAATGCAGCAGAGAGATCCAGGAGAATTAGAAGCAAGCAGTGTTCTTTAGGTTTTAGCAGTGATTGAATCATTGACCACCTCCGTGCAGTCTCTGTGCAATGTTAGGAATGACAGCCTGACTGAAGAGGGTCCTAGTCTCAGCCTAGTCATAGATCGTGCTACGGACACTTGGTCAACATGTCTTCTCCATGCAAGCTCATTGGTATCTTCTATTCCAGCAGCTAGACCTCATTCTACACATTAAGGTTATGGAAATTTGATAATGGGGTGCAGACGGTGTAATTTTTAGGGTTGTTCCTTTCTGGTCAGAGAGAGAAGGACATATGTAGGCACACTACCAGCAAGATAATAAAGCTTATCAAAGGAAGGGATCAGAATGAAGCAATCTGCGACTCCACACCCCCTATGTACTTGAGTTTGATTCCTGACCATGGTCTTATCTGTGTGGAGTTTGTATGTCCTCCCCGTGTTTGCGTGGGTTTCCTCCGGGTGCTTCAGTTTCCTCCCACACTCCAAAAACATACTGGTAGGTTAATTGGCTGCTGATAAAATTAACAATATTGTGTGGTGTAGGGAATTTAGACTTGTAAGCTCCAATGGGGGCAGGGAATGATGTGGGCAAGCACGGTGGCTAAGTGGTTAGCGCTTCTGCCCCACAGCGCTGGGGTCATGAGTTTGATTCCCGACCATGGCCTTATCTGTGTGGAGTTTGTATGTTCTCCCTGTGTTTGCGTGGGTTTCCTCTGGGTGCTCTGGTTTCCCCCCACACTCCAAAAACATACTAGTAGGTTAATTGGCTGTTATCAAATTGCCCTTAGTCTCTCTCTGGTCTGTGTGTGTATGTTAGCGGATTTAGACTGTAAGCTATAATGGGGCAGGGACTGGCGTGAATGAGTTCTCTGTACATCGCTGCGGAATAAGTGGCGCTATATAAATAAATAGACGATGACGACTGATACAAATGACAAATGTTCTCTGTACGGCGCTGCGGAATTAGTGGCGCTATATAAATAAGGCGTTTTAGTGCGTATCCGGTGCGTTTCATATACTACCTCCCATCTGCTATTTTAATACAGTAGAAGTGTTTTCAATAAACGACTCATTATATACAATATGTTACCATGATTGTAATCGTTAATTTGTAGTGTAGAACATTTAGTTCTGTTCACACAATGTCCTCACCTGTAGAATTACATTCTTTACAACAGCCGTTATTGTTGCTTTTATTTTATAATAGGTTCAAAGTGTCATATAAAAAAATTAAATTGATCATTGCCAAAAACTTATAGTATAGAAACCACTAGAATGAACCAGTTTTGAGCGATACATTTTCTAACAGATACCCATCAAATTAGGACCTAGTTAGTACATGTTAAGAATTTTCTTTAAATTTATTTTATGTTTATTTTATTCTGTGATGTAATTATATTTTTATGTTTTTAAATGAAGAAGGCCGAGCAGCGAAGCACAAAACAATTCAGTACCGCTTAGCCTTGTGGCTATTACATTCTTATTATTAACTTGAATCCAAGTTCTCTCTACAATAAGTAAGTAAAGTTTAACGTAGACTAAATTTGTTTAAGTAAATTGTTCACTTTTTTTTTTTTTTCTAACCCATAAAGAAAAGTTATAATGATAATTTATTCCAAGCCGCCGAACAAACAACACCGACGTATATTTTGTATACTGTTTTAACTAAATGTAATTTAATTTCCTTTTCTGTACGTGTCTGGATAACATTCAGTGCATCCCATATTTTATTTTGCTGGTGTGGGACACAGCCATAGACCAGCTTTGTAATTTGAGAAAAAGAACGATATGTTATTGTTGTACTACTGCCTGCGCTAATCACCCCCCCTTCTCGGAACATCATTAAGAAATCCCGGGATGAAGCGTCGGTCAAAAGGAAAGTTGCCGTTTATCTCCAGAACTTTAAATCTAACAGTGATCTTACAGTTACTGCAAAGAGGGGAAATGAGAGATCAGTGATTATAAAATAAATAAATAGCTTTTGGTTCTTTATTTGGCATTTTGTCCTTTAAGTTCTTTTCTGCAGAGCTAAACATTGAGGATCTGATTCGTGTTTGGATGTACGACCGTCTCCGTGATCAGAAACGGATATTATGCAGATGGTATAGCGTCTCTAGTATGGTGTTTTTCTGACACTAGAGGGTATATTTACTAAACTGTGGGTTTGAATAAGCAGAGATGTTGTCTATAGCAACAAATAAGATTCTAGCTGTCATTTTGTCGAATGTACTAAATAAATAACTAGAATCCGATAGAACGCTATAGGCAACATCTACACTTTTTCAAACCTACAGTTTAGTCATATCTGACATAAGAATTATTAGAATTAGAGATGGTCACTGACCTCCGTGATTTTGTTTTGGATCTGGATTAACTTTGTGTTTTGGTTTTGGTGTTGGCAAATCCGCCCTTGCGTGTTTTGGTTTTGGATCCCTTTTTTTTTTTCTTCTAAAATCCCTATTTTTTTTTTGCTTAAATCACATAATTTGGCTCTTTTTTTGTTCCTACATTATTATTAACCTCAATAACATTAATTTCCAGTCAAATTTTGTCAAGTGATAAGAACACTGCAACCCCTCCTGTTTCTGTGTGAGCAATGGCACTGAGCAATGTCACTGGAGAGTGACAAGAACACTGCTACCCCTCCTGTTTCTGTGTGAGCAATGGCACTGAGCAATGTCACTGGAGAGTGACAAGAACACTGCTACCCCTCCTGTTTCTGTGTGAGCAATGGCACTGAGCAATGTCACTGGAGAGTGACAAGAACACTGCTACCACTCCTGTTTCTGTGTGAGCAATGGCACTGAGCAATGTCACTGGAGAGTGACAAGAACACTGCTACCCCTCCTGTTTCTGTGTGAGCAATGGCACTGAGCAATGTCACTGGAGAGTGACAAGAACACTGCTACCCCTCCTGTTTCTGTGTGAGCAATGGCACTGAGCAATGTCACTGGAGAGTGACAAGAACACTGCTACCACTCCTGTTTCTGTGTGAGCAATGGCACTGAACAATGTCACTAGAGACTGGAGAGTGACAAGAACACTGCTACCCCTCCTGTTTCTGTGTGAGCAATGGCACTGAGCAATGTCACTGGAGAGTGACAAGAACACTGCTACCACTCCTGTTTCTGTGTGAGCAATGGCACTGAACAATGTCACTAGAGACTGGAGAGTGACAAGAACACTGCTACCCCTCCTGTTTCTGTGTGAGCAATGGCACTGAACAATGTCACTGGAGACTGGAGAGTGACAAGAACACTGCTACCCCTCCTGTTTCTGTGTGAGCAATGGCGCTGGATCTCCTGGGGAGGGAGGTACTTATGGAATCCAAAACCCGCGAGATCCGACAAACGCAATGATGACGTTTTGCCTCGATTCACATCTGAGGACGTGCGAAAGTAACGAGCCAGCTCGCGAGCCTACTCGGATTCCCTCGGGTTTCAGAAAACCGAGCCCGAGCATCTCTAATTATAATATATGTATACACAGACTGGTGTATCTGATATATATATATATATATATATATATATAACATGGGCATCTCTCTGTAAATGTAATAATTTTGAGATGCAGCCTGGTCCTTGTCAGGAATGACTGTGGTATGGAGCCTGGAGATGAGCGTTTAGGACTCGCTGCTCTAGCGCTCACTGATCACATCACTTATTACACCAGTGTCAGCAGGGGCTGTACCGCTGTATGATGCACATTTGTAATTCAGAGCAGCGCAGGCAGTCACACAAAGGAGGACAAATCTCTGATTGCACAGTCAGCAGGTTCCATGTGGAGAGACAGGAGTCAGTGTTACATTAGAGAGAGAGACAGTGCGAGAAATGTATGTGTTATACAAAGTGTCTGTGTGTTATACAGAGTGTATGTGTGTTATACAGAGTGTATGTATGTTATACAGAGTGCCTGTGTGTTATACAGAGTGTATGTGTATTATACATAGTGTATGTATGTTATACAGTGTGTGTAGGTGTTATGCAGAGTGCCTGTGTGTTATACAGAGTGTATGTGTGTTATACAGAGTGCCTGTGTGTTATACAGAGTGTATGTATGTTATAGAGTGCATGCGTGTTATACAGAGTGCCTGTGTGTTATACAGAGTGTATGTGTGTTATACAGAGTGCCTGTGTGTTATACAGAGTGTATGTGTGTTATACAGAGTGCCTGTGTGTTATACAGAGTGCCTGTGTGTTATGCAGAGTGTATGTGTGTTATACAGAGTGCCTGTGTGTTATGCAGAGTGCCTGTGTGTTATACAGAGTGTATGTGTGTTATACAGAGTGTATGTATGTTATACAGAGTGTATGTGTGTTATACAGAGTGTATGTATGTTATACAGAGTGCCTGTGTGTTATACAGAGTGCCTGTGTGTTATACAGAGTGTATGTGTGTTATACAGAGTGTATGTATGTTATACAGAGTGTATGTGTGTGATACAGAGTGCCTGTGTATTATACAGGTCAGGTGTAAGTGCTGATTACTAGTGACGGCTGTGTGTGCAGCTAGAACATGCGTTTGCAATCAGAAGCAATTGTAACAATGTATTTTATGTACATTAGACATTAATTACATTCTAATAAATGTATTTCATGGTAAAAAACAAACAACTTTTTTTATTTTTTATTGTTTGTCACAAATGACTATATTATGAACAGATGACAATAAGTGAATACATTTCCTTTGCTCTCTGCGTTCATTTGTGACGTTATATTCCACACATGTATTGGCCGTATCCTGCAGTGTTTGTCTGTCAGAGCAGAGCGGCCCTAGACCCGTATTCATCACCAGACGTATCTTCGGATCCGCTCCTTGTTGAATATGGTCTTGCGTATGTCTGATATATATGTACGTTTTTTAAAAAAAACAAAACGCATATTACGTTTTTTTTGCGTTCATTAATGAATCAAGCCCAACGAGAGCAGTCCTAAAATTGTACCAGATAATTTAATGATCTAGGTGTCTGATGAACCCAGATATATGTACTTTATTCAAAGCCTGGGGAAGATAGGGGTCCAGCAAGAAAGATGCACTATTTAGTTTTATTTCCCACGGGCGACAGGCAATTGCCCTGGGCACCAAGACAAGGGGGCACTATTAGACTTTGTAGAAAGAAGCTGTCATATAAGAGCCCTTCAAAGATCTTCTGTCTCAAACCTCCCTTTGTCCTAGAAAAACAAGGGATCTCTTGTATCAAAGAGGAGAATCTCCTACTTCAGTCCCCTTCATCCTAAAATCTCCTAACTGAGAACCCATCCGAAAGCTTTAACCCAAACCTAACGTTCGCTTAAGGTCTATTTATAAAAACTATCCCGAACAGAAATATAATCTCCTTTCGCAAAATCTAATTGGTAGAACCTCCCACATCGTCATATATATAAGTGGAATAAGTCACCCAATTTACTATCGCAAGTTACCCTGCATGGGTTACGGCATGGGTGCCACTACAGCGATATTTGCCCCCGCCTATTAATGTACAAAAGCACCTGTTGGCACCAATCTAGTTGGATTAGGAATAAGCTGATATGAAGTCACACACAGCGGGGGGTCTCCAGGTAGAGAGAATGCCCCTCTACACTACAAATAGTGTTTAATATATGAGTAAAGCAGCTGCAACTATTTCTAGCACCGAACAAGCATTTACACCGGCTTCTGATTGCCATTTTTTCGGAACTACTGGGTCTGATTCATGTTCCCACGCAACATCCACGCAAGTAGCGTTTTAATAAATAGCACGGAACTTGTGTAGATCCGACCGAATTCAACTCAAAGCAGATCTGAAGATTGTGCTTGGATTTGAATCTGGGTGTAAGATGAGACTATTCCTTCTCTCAGTACCTGTGGAGATGTAATACACAGATTAATACCCCATCCACCCTCTCTCTCAGTACCTGTGGTGATGTAATACACAGATTAATACCCCATCCACCCTCTCTCTCAGTACCTGTGGTGATGTAATACAGAGATTAATACCCCATCCACCCTCTCTCTCAGTACCTGCGGTGATGTAATACACAGATTAATACCCCATCCACCCTCTCTCTCAGTACCTGTGGAGATGTAATACAGAGATTAATACCCCATCCACCCTCTCTCTCAGTACCTGTGGTGATGTAATACAGAGATTAATACACCCATCCTACCCGCTCTCTCAGTACCTGCGGTGATGTAATACAGAGATTAATACAACCATCCTACCCGCACTCTCAGTACCTGCGGTGATGTAATACACAGATTAATACCCCATCCACCCTCTCTCTCAGTACCTGTGGTGATGTAATACAGAGATTAATACCCCATCCACCCTCTCTCTCAGTACCTGCGGTGATGTAATACACAGATTAATACCCCATCCACCCTCTCTCTCAGTACCTGTGGAGATGTAATACAGAGATTAATACACCCATCCTACCCACACTCTCAGTACCTGTGGAGATGTAATACAGAGATTAATACACCCATCCACCCTCTCTCTCAGTACCTGCGGTGATGTAATACACAGATTAATACCCCCCATCCTACCCTCTCTCTCAGTACCTGTGGAGATGTAATACAGAGATTAATACCCCCATAATACCCGCTCTCTCAGTACCTGCGGTGATGTAATACAGAGATTAATACCCCCATACTACCCCGCTCTCTCAGTACCTGCGGTGATGTAATGCACAGATTAATACCCCCATACTACCCTCTCTCTCTGTACCTGTGGAGATGTAATACACAGACTAATACCCCCATCCTACCCTCTCTCTCAGTACCTATGGAGATGTAATACACAGATCAATACCCCCATCCTACCCTCTCTCTCAGTACCTATGGAGATGTAATACACAGATCAATACCAACATCCTACCCTCTCTCTCAGTACCTGCGGTGATGTAATACAGAGATTAATACCCCCATCATACCCTGTCTCTCAATACCTGTGGATATGTAATACAGAGATTAATACCCACATCAATGACAACATTGCTTTATTACAGAGAATATCCCCGTCCTATTTCCCCTCTCAGTAACTGCAGTGTTACAGGACAAGGATTAATAATTTCATCTTTTGCATTCTCTGTGGTTCCAGAGCAGAGGTTAATCATTCTGCTTCATACTTCTCTGTCTCCGACGCTACAGTGTAGAGGTTAAAAATCTCCCATCCTATCCCTGTATCTGGCTCCAGTGCTGCAGTGCAGAATGTAATACTCCCATCCTATCCTCTGTATCTTATCTCCACTGCTGCAGTGCAGAATGTAATACTCCCATCCTATCCACTGTATCTGGCTCCGGTGCTGCAGTGCAAAATGTAATACTCCCATCCTATCCCCTGTATCTACCACCAGTGCTGCAGTGCAGGATGTAATACTCCCATCATATCCCCTGTATCTGCTTCCAGTGCAGAATGTAATACTCCCATCCTATCCCCTGTATCTGGCTCCAGTGCTGCAGTGCAAAATGTAATACTCCCATCCTATCCCTGTATCTGGCTCCAGTGCTGCAGTGCAAAATGTAATACTCCCATCCTATCCATGTATCTGGCTCCAGTGCTGCAGTGCAGAATGTAATACTCCCATCCTATTTCTGTATCTGTCTCCAGTGCTGCAGTGCAGAATGTAATACTCCCATCCTATCCTTTGTATCTGGCTCCAGTGTTAGGTGCAAAATGTAATACTCCCATCCTATCCCCTGTATCTTGTCTCCAGTGCTGCAGTGCAGACTGTAATACTCCCATCATATTCCTGTATCTGTCTTCAGTGCTGCAGTGCAGAATGTAATACTCCTATCCTATCCTCTGTATCTGGCTCGTGTTAGGTGCAAAATGTAATACTCCCATCCTATTCCTGTATCTGTCTCCAGTGCTGCAGTGCAGAATGTAATATTCCCATCCTATCCCCTGTATCTTTTCTCCAGTGCTGCAGTGCAGAATGTAATACTCCCATCCTATCCTTTGTATCTGGCTCCAGTGTTAGGTGCAAAATGTAATACTCCCATCCTATCCCCTGTATCTTGTCTCCAGTGCTGCAGTGCAGACTGTAATACTCCCATCATATCCCTGTATCTGTCTCCAGTGCTGCAGTGCAGAATGTAATACTCCTATCCTATCCTCTGTATCTGGCTCGTGTTAGGTGCAAAATGTAATACTCCCATCCTATGCCTGTATCTGGGTCCAGTGCTGCAGTGCAGAATGTAATACTCCCATCCTATCCACTGTATCTGGGTCCAGTGCTACAGTCCAAAATGTAATACTCCCATCCTATCCCTGTATCTGGGTCCAGTGCTGTAGTGCAAAATGTAATACTCCCATCCTATCCCCTGTATCTGGGTCCAGTGCTGCAGTGCAGAATGTAATACTCCCATCCTATCCCTGTATTTGGCTCTAGTGCAGAATGTAATACTCCCATTCTATCCTCTGTATCTGCCTCCAGTGCTGCAGTGCAGAATGTAATAGTCCCATCCTATCCCTGTATCTGGCTCCATTGCTGCAGTGCAGAATGTAATAGTCCCATCCTATCCCTGTATCTGGCTCCAGTGCTGCAGTGCATAATGTAATACTCCCATCCTATGCCTGTATCTGGCTCCAGTGCTGCAGTGCAGAATGTAATACTCCCATCCTATCCCTGTATCTGGGTCCAGTGCTGCAGTGCAGAATGTAATACTCCCATTCTATCCCCTGTATCTGGCTCCAGTGCTGCAGTGCAGAATGTAATACTCCCATCCTATCCCCTGTATCTTGTCTCCAGTGCAGAATGTAATACTCCCATCCTATCCCTGTATCTGGGTCCAGTGCTGCAGTGCAGAATGTAATACTCCCATCCTATCCCCTGTATCTTGGCTCTAGTGCTGCAGTGCAGAATGTAACCATCATATCCCCTGTATATGGCTCCAGTGCTTCAGTGCAGGATGTAATACTCCCATCCTATCCCTGTATCTGGCTCCAGTGCTGCAGTGCAAAATTTAATACTCCCATCCTATCCCTGTATCTGGCTCCAGTGCAGAATGTAATACTTCCATCCTATTCCCTGTATCCTGCTCCAGTGCAGAATGTAATACTCCCATCCTATCCCTGTATCTGGCTGCAGTGCAGAATGTAATACTCCCATCCTATCACCTGCATCTGGCCCCAGTGCAGAATGTAATACTCCCATCCTATCCTCTGTATCTTGTTTCCAGTGCTGCAGTGCAGAATGTAATACTCCCATCCTATCACCTGTATCTGGCTCCAGTGCAGAATGTAATACTCCCATCCTATCCTCTGTATCTTGTTTCCAGTGCTGCAGTGCAGAATGTAATACTCCCATCCTATCCCCTGTATCTGGCTACAGTGCTGCAGTGCAGAATGTAATACTCCCATCCTATCCCTGTATCTGGGTCCAGTGCTGCAGTGCAGAATGTAATACTCCCATCCTAACCTCTGTATCTGGCTCCAGTGCTGCAGTGTATGATGTAATACTCCCATCATATCCCTGTGTCTGGCTACAGTGCTGCAGTGCAGAATGTAATACTCCCATCCTATCCCTGTATCTGGCTCCAGTGCTGCAGTGCAGGATGTAATACTCCCATCCTATCCCTGTATCTGGCTCCAGTGCAGAATGTAATATTTCCATCCTATCCCCTGTATCTACCACCAGTGCTGCAGTGCAGGATGTAATACTCCCATACTATCCCTGTATCTGGGTCCAGTGCTCAGTGCAGAATGTAATACTCCCATCCTATCCTTTGTATCTGGCTCCAGTGTTAGGTGCAAAATGTAATACTCCCATCCTAACCCCTGTATCTTGTCTCCAGTGCTGCAGTGCAGACTGTAATACTCCCATCATATTCCTGTATCTGTCTCCAGTGCTGCAGTGCAGAATGTAATACTCCTATCCTATCCTCTGTATCTGGCTCGTGTTAGGTGCAAAATGTAATACTCCCATCCTATCCCTGTATCTGGGTCCAGTGCTGCAGTGCAGAATGTAATACTCCCATCCTATCCACTGTATCTGGGTCCAGTTCTACAGTCCAAAATGTAATACTCCCATCCTATCCCTGTATCTGGGTCCAGTGCTGTAGTGCAAAATGTAATACTCCCATCCTATCCCCTGTATCTGGGTCCAGTGCTGCAGTGCAGAATGTAATACTCCCATCCTATCCCTGTATTTGGCTCTAGTGCAGAATGTAATACTCCCATTCTATCCTCTGTATCTGCCTCCAGTGCTGCAGTGCAGAATGTAATAGTCCCATCCTATCCCTGTATCTGGCTCCAGTGCTGCAGTGCAGAATGTAATAGTCCCATCCTATCCCTGTATCTGGCTCCAGTGCTGCAGTGCAGAATGTAATACTCCCATCCTATGCCTGTATCTGGCTCCAGTGCTGCAGTGCAGAATGTAATACTCCCATCCTATCCCTGTATCTGGGTCCAGTGCTGCAGTGCAGAATGTAATACTCCCATTCTATCCCCTGTATCTGGCTCCAGTGCTGCAGTGCAGAATGTAATACTCCCATCCTATCCCCTGTATCTTGTCTCCAGTGCAGAATGTAATACTCCCATCCTATCCCTGTATCTGGGTCCAGTGCTGCAGTGCAGAATGTAATACTCCCATCCTATCCCCTGTATCTTGGCTCTAGTGCTGCAGTGCAGAATGTAATACTCCCATCATATCCCCTGTATATGGCTCCAGTGCTTCAGTGCAGGATGTAATACTCCCATCCTATCCCTGTATCTGGCTCCAGTGCTGCAGTGCAAAATGTAATACTCCTATCCTATCCTCTGTATCTGGCTCGTGTTAGGTGCAAAATGTAATACTCCCATCCTATCCCTGTATCTGGGTCCAGTGCTGCAGTGCAGAATGTAATACTCCCATCCTATCCACTGTATCTGGGTCCAGTGCTACAGTCCAAAATGTAATACTCCCATCCTATCCCTGTATCTGGGTCCAGTGCTGTAGTGCAAAATGTAATACTCCCATCCTATCCCCTGTATCTGGGTCCAGTGCTGCAGTGCAGAATGTAATACTCCCATCCTATCCCTGTATTTGGCTCTAGTGCAGAATGTAATACTCCCATTCTATCCTCTGTATCTGCCTCCAGTGCTGCAGTGCAGAATGTAATAGTCCCATCCTATCCCTGTATCTGGCTCCAGTGCTGCAGTGCAGAATGTAATAGTCCCATCCTATCCCTGTATCTGGCTCCAGTGCTGCAGTGCAGAATGTAATACTCCCATCCTATGCCTGTATCTGGCTCCAGTGCTGCAGTGCAGAATGTAATACTCCCATCCTATCCCTGTATCTGGGTCCAGTGCTGCAGTGCAGAATGTAATACTCCCATTCTATCCCCTGTATCTGGCTCCAGTGCTGCAGTGCAGAATGTAATACTCCCATCCTATCCCCTGTATCTTGTCTCCAGTGCAGAATGTAATACTCCCATCCTATCCCTGTATCTGGGTCCAGTGCTGCAGTGCAGAATGTAATACTCCCATCCTATCCCCTGTATCTTGGCTCTAGTGCTGCAGTGCAGAATGTAACCATCATATCCCCTGTATATGGCTCCAGTGCTTCAGTGCAGGATGTAATACTCCCATCCTATCCCTGTATCTGGCTCCAGTGCTGCAGTGCAAAATTTAATACTCCCATCCTATCCCTGTATCTGGCTCCAGTGCAGAATGTAATACTTCCATCCTATTCCCTGTATCCTGCTCCAGTGCAGAATGTAATACTCCCATCCTATCCCTGTATCTGGCTGCAGTGCAGAATGTAATACTCCCATCCTATCACCTGCATCTGGCCCCAGTGCAGAATGTAATACTCCCATCCTATCCTCTGTATCTTGTTTCCAGTGCTGCAGTGCAGAATGTAATACTCCCATCCTATCACCTGTATCTGGCTCCAGTGCAGAATGTAATACTCCCATCCTATCCTCTGTATCTTGTTTCCAGTGCTGCAGTGCAGAATGTAATACTCCCATCCTATCCCCTGTATCTGGCTACAGTGCTGCAGTGCAGAATGTAATACTCCCATCCTATCCCTGTATCTGGGTCCAGTGCTGCAGTGCAGAATGTAATACTCCCATCCTAACCTCTGTATCTGGCTCCAGTGCTGCAGTGTATGATGTAATACTCCCATCATATCCCTGTGTCTGGCTACAGTGCTGCAGTGCAGAATGTAATACTCCCATCCTATCCCTGTATCTGGCTCCAGTGCTGCAGTGCAGGATGTAATACTCCCATCCTATCCCTGTATCTGGCTCCAGTGCAGAATGTAATATTTCCATCCTATCCCCTGTATCTACCACCAGTGCTGCAGTGCAGGATGTAATACTCCCATACTATCCCTGTATCTGGGTCCAGTGCTCAGTGCAGAATGTAATACTCCCATCCTATCCTTTGTATCTGGCTCCAGTGTTAGGTGCAAAATGTAATACTCCCATCCTAACCCCTGTATCTTGTCTCCAGTGCTGCAGTGCAGACTGTAATACTCCCATCATATTCCTGTATCTGTCTCCAGTGCTGCAGTGCAGAATGTAATACTCCTATCCTATCCTCTGTATCTGGCTCGTGTTAGGTGCAAAATGTAATACTCCCATCCTATCCCTGTATCTGGGTCCAGTGCTGCAGTGCAGAATGTAATACTCCCATCCTATCCACTGTATCTGGGTCCAGTGCTACAGTCCAAAATGTAATACTCCCATCCTATCCCTGTATCTGGGTCCAGTGCTGTAGTGCAAAATGTAATACTCCCATCCTATCCCCTGTATCTGGGTCCAGTGCTGCAGTGCAGAATGTAATACTCCCATCCTATCCCTGTATTTGGCTCTAGTGCAGAATGTAATACTCCCATTCTATCCTCTGTATCTGCCTCCAGTGCTGCAGTGCAGAATGTAATAGTCCCATCCTATCCCTGTATCTGGCTCCAGTGCTGCAGTGCAGAATGTAATAGTCCCATCCTATCCCTGTATCTGGCTCCAGTGCTGCAGTGCAGAATGTAATACTCCCATCCTATGCCTGTATCTGGCTCCAGTGCTGCAGTGCAGAATGTAATACTCCCATCCTATCCCTGTATCTGGGTCCAGTGCTGCAGTGCAGAATGTAATACTCCCATTCTATCCCCTGTATCTGGCTCCAGTGCTGCAGTGCAGAATGTAATACTCCCATCCTATCCCCTGTATCTTGTCTCCAGTGCAGAATGTAATACTCCCATCCTATCCCTGTATCTGGGTCCAGTGCTGCAGTGCAGAATGTAATACTCCCATCCTATCCAATGTATCTTGGCTCTAGTGCTGCAGTGCAGAATGTAATACTCCCATCATATCCCCTGTATATGGCTCCAGTGCTTCAGTGCAGGATGTAATACTCCCATCCTATCCCTGTATCTGGCTCCAGTGCTGCAGTGCAAAATGTAATACTCCCATCCTATCCCTGTATCTGGGTCCAGTGCTGCAGTGCAGAATGTAATACTCCCATCCTATCCCTGTAACTGGATCCAGTGCTGCAGTGCAGAATGTAATACTCACATCATTTCCCTGTATCTGGCTCCAGTGCTGCAGTGCAGAATGTAATGCTCCCATCCTATCCACTGTATCTGGCTCCAGTGCTGCAGTACAGAATGTAATACTCCCATCCTATCCCTGTATCTGGGTCCAGTGCTGCAGTGCAGAATGTAATAGTCCCATCCTATCCCTGTATTTGGCTCTAGTGCAGAATGTAATACTCCCATTCTATCCTCTGTATCTGCCTCCAGTGCTGCAGTGCAGAATGTAATAGTCCCATCCTATCCCTGTATCTGGCTCCAGTGCTGCAGTGCAGAATGTAATAGTCCCATCCTATCCCTGTATCTGGCTCCAGTGCTGCAGTGCAGAATGTAATACTCCCATCCTATGCCTGTATCTGGCTCCAGTGCTGCAGTGCAGAATGTAATACTCCCATCCTATCCCTGTATCTGGGTCCAGTGCTGCAGTGCAGAATGTAATACTCCCATTCTATCCCCTGTATCTGGCTCCAGTGCTGCAGTGCAGAATGTAATACTCCCATCCTATCCCCTGTATCTTGTCTCCAGTGCAGAATGTAATACTCCCATCCTATCCCTGTATCTGGGTCCAGTGCTGCAGTGCAGAATGTAATACTCCCATCCTATCCCCTGTATCTTGGCTCTAGTGCTGCAGTGCAGAATGTAACCATCATATCCCCTGTATATGGCTCCAGTGCTTCAGTGCAGGATGTAATACTCCCATCCTATCCCTGTATCTGGCTCCAGTGCTGCAGTGCAAAATTTAATACTCCCATCCTATCCCTGTATCTGGCTCCAGTGCAGAATGTAATACTTCCATCCTATTCCCTGTATCCTGCTCCAGTGCAGAATGTAATACTCCCATCCTATCCCTGTATCTGGCTGCAGTGCAGAATGTAATACTCCCATCCTATCACCTGCATCTGGCCCCAGTGCAGAATGTAATACTCCCATCCTATCCTCTGTATCTTGTTTCCAGTGCTGCAGTGCAGAATGTAATACTCCCATCCTATCACCTGTATCTGGCTCCAGTGCAGAATGTAATACTCCCATCCTATCCTCTGTATCTTGTTTCCAGTGCTGCAGTGCAGAATGTAATACTCCCATCCTATCCCCTGTATCTGGCTACAGTGCTGCAGTGCAGAATGTAATACACCCATCCTATCCCTGTATCTGGGTCCAGTGCTGCAGTGCAGAATGTAATACTCCCATCCTAACCTCTGTATCTGGCTCCAGTGCTGCAGTGTATGATGTAATACTCCCATCATATCCCTGTGTCTGGCTACAGTGCTGCAGTGCAGAATGTAATACTCCCATCCTATCCCTGTATCTGGCTCCAGTGCTGCAGTGCAGGATGTAATACTCCCATCCTATCCCTGTATCTGGCTCCAGTGCAGAATGTAATATTTCCATCCTATCCCCTGTATCTACCACCAGTGCTGCAGTGCAGGATGTAATACTCCCATACTATCCCTGTATCTGGGTCCAGTGCTCAGTGCAGAATGTAATACTCCCATCCTATCCTTTGTATCTGGCTCCAGTGTTAGGTGCAAAATGTAATACTCCCATCCTAACCCCTGTATCTTGTCTCCAGTGCTGCAGTGCAGACTGTAATACTCCCATCATATTCCTGTATCTGTCTCCAGTGCTGCAGTGCAGAATGTAATACTCCTATCCTATCCTCTGTATCTGGCTCGTGTTAGGTGCAAAATGTAATACTCCCATCCTATCCCTGTATCTGGGTCCAGTGCTGCAGTGCAGAATGTAATACTCCCATCCTATCCACTGTATCTGGGTCCAGTGCTACAGTCCAAAATGTAATACTCCCATCCTATCCCTGTATCTGGGTCCAGTGCTGTAGTGCAAAATGTAATACTCCCATCCTATCCCCTGTATCTGGGTCCAGTGCTGCAGTGCAGAATGTAATACTCCCATCCTATCCCTGTATTTGGCTCTAGTGCAGAATGTAATACTCCCATTCTATCCTCTGTATCTGCCTCCAGTGCTGCAGTGCAGAATGTAATAGTCCCATCCTATCCCTGTATCTGGCTCCAGTGCTGCAGTGCAGAATGTAATAGTCCCATCCTATCCCTGTATCTGGCTCCAGTGCTGCAGTGCAGAATGTAATACTCCCATCCTATGCCTGTATCTGGCTCCAGTGCTGCAGTGCAGAATGTAATACTCCCATCCTATCCCTGTATCTGGGTCCAGTGCTGCAGTGCAGAATGTAATACTCCCATTCTATCCCCTGTATCTGGCTCCAGTGCTGCAGTGCAGAATGTAATACTCCCATCCTATCCCCTGTATCTTGTCTCCAGTGCAGAATGTAATACTCCCATCCTATCCCTGTATCTGGGTCCAGTGCTGCAGTGCAGAATGTAATACTCCCATCCTATCCAATGTATCTTGGCTCTAGTGCTGCAGTGCAGAATGTAATACTCCCATCATATCCCCTGTATATGGCTCCAGTGCAGGATGTAATACTCCCATCCTATCCCTGTATCTGGCTCCAGTGCTGCAGTGCAAAATGTAATACTCCCATCCTATCCCTGTATCTGGGTCCAGTGCTGCAGTGCAGAATGTAATACTCCCATCCTATCCCTGTAACTGGATCCAGTGCTGCAGTGCAGAATGTAATACTCACATCATTTCCCTGTATCTGGCTCCAGTGCTGCAGTGCAGAATGTAATGCTCCCATCCTATCCACTGTATCTGGCTCCAGTGCTGCAGTACAGAATGTAATACTCCCATCCTATCCCTGTATCTGGGTCCAGTGCTGCAGTGCAGAATGTAATACTCCCATCCTATCCCTGTATCTGGGTCCAGTGCTGCAGTGCAGAATGTAATACTCACATCCTATCCCTGTATCTGGGTCCAGTGCTGTAGTGCAAAATGTAATACTCCCATCCTATCCCTGTATCTGGCTCCAGTGCTGCAGTGAATGTAATTCTGCTATCCTATCCCCTCTATCTTGTCTCCAGTGCTGCAGTGCAGAATGTAATACTCCCATCCTATCCTCTGTATCTGACTCCGGTGTTAGGTGCAAAATGTAATACTCCCATCCTATCCCTGTATCTGGGTCCAGTGCTGCAGTGCAGAATGTAATACTCCCATCCTATCCACTGTATCTGGGTCCAGTGCTACAGTCCAAAATGTAATACTCCCATCCTATCCCTGTATCTGGGTCCAGTGCTGTAGTGCAAAATATAATACTCCCATCCTATCCCCTGTATCTGGGTCCAGTGCTGCAGTGCAGAATGTAATACTCCCATCCTATCCCTGTATTTGGCTCTAGTGCAGAATGTAATACTCCCATCCTATCCTCTGTATCTGCCTCCAGTGCTGCAGTGAAGAATATAATACTCCCATCCTATCCCTGTATCTGCCTCCAGTGCTGCAGCGCAGAATGTAATACTCCCATCCTATCCCTGTATCTGGCTCCAGTGCTGCAGTGCAGAATGTAATACTCCCATCCTATCCCTATATCTGGGTCCAGTGCTGCAGTGCAGAATGTAATACTCCCATCCTATCCACTGTATCTGGCTCCAGTGCAGAATGTAATACTCCCATCCTATCCCCTGTATCTGGCTCCAGTGCAGGATGTAATACTCCCATCCTATCCCCTGTATCTGGCTCCAGTGCTGCAGTGCAAAATGTAATACTCCCATCCTATCCACTGTATCTGGCTCCAGTACTCAGTGCAAAATGTAATAATCCCATTCTATCCACTGTATCTGGCTCCAGTGGTAGGTGCAAAATGTAATACTCCCATCCTATCCCTGTATCTGGCTCCAGTGCTGCAGTGCAGAATGTAATACTCCCATCCTATCCCTGTATCTGGATCCTGTGTTGCTTTGCAGAATGTAATACTCCCATCCTATCCCCTGTATCTTATCTCCAGTGCAGAATGTAATACTCCCATCCTATCCCCTGTATCTGGCTCCAGTGCAGGATGTAATACTCCCATCCTATCCCTGTATCTGGCTCCAGTGCTGCAGTGCAAAATGTAATACTCCCATCCTATCCCTGTATCTGGCTCCAGTACTGCAGTGAATAATGTAATAAATCCATCCTATCCACTGTATCTGGCTCCAGTACTCAGTGCAAAATGTAATAATCCCATCCTATCCACTGTATCTGGCTCCAGTGCTCAGTGCAGAATGTAATACTTCCATCCTATCCCCTGTATCCTGCTCCAGTGCAGAATGTAATACTCCCATCCTATCCTCTGTATCTTGTCTCCAGTGCTGCAGTGCAGAATGCAATACTCCCATCCTATTCTCTATATCTGGCCCCAGGGCAGAATGTAATACTCCCATCCTATCCTCTGTATCTTGTTTCCAGTGCTGCAGTGTAGAATGTAATACTCCCATCCTATCACCTGTATCTGGCTCCAGTGCAGAATGTAATACTCCCATCCTATCCTCTCTATCTTGTTTCCAGTGCTGCAGTGCAGAATGTAATACTCCCACCCTATCCCCTGTATCTGGCTCCAGTGCTGCAGTGCAGAATGTAATACTCCCATCCTATCCCTGTATCTGGGTCCAGTGCTGCAGTGCAGAATGTAATACTCCCATTTTATCCATGTATCTGGCTCCAGTGCAGAATGTAAAATTCCCATCATATTCCCTGTATCTGGCACCAGTGCTGCAGTTCAGAATGTAATACTCCCATCATATTCCTGTATCTGGGATCCAGTGCAGAATGTAATACTCCCATCCTATCCTCTGTATCTGGCTCCAGTGCATAAAGTAATACTCCCATCCAATCCCCCTGTATCTGGCTCCAGTGCTGCAGTGCAGAATGTAATACTCCCATCCTATCCTCTGTATCTGCCTCCAGTGCATAAAGTAATACTCCCATCCAATCCCCCTATATTTGGCTCCAGTGCTGCAGTGCAGAATGTAATACTGCCATCCTATCCTCTGTATCTGCCTCCAGTGCTGCAGTGCAGACTGTAATACTCCCATCCTATCCACTGTATTTGGCTCCAGTGCTGCAGTGCAGAATGTAATACTCCAATCATATCCCCTGTATCTGGCTCCAGTGCAAAAAGTAATACTTCCATCTTATGCCTGTATCTGGCTCCAGGGCTGCAGTGCAAAATGTAATACTCCCATCCTATCCCCTGTATCTGCCTCCAGTGCATAATGTAATACTCCCATCCTATCCCTGTATCTGGCTCCAGTGCTGCAGTGCAAAATGTAATACTCCCATCCTATCCCTGTATCTGGCTCCAGTGCAGAATGTAATACTTCCATCCTATTCCCTGTATCCTGCTCCAGTGCAGAATGTAATACTCCCATCCTATCCCTGTATCTGGCTGCAGTGCAGAATGTAATACTCCCATCCTATCACCTGCACCTGGCCCCAGTGCAGAATGAAATACTCCCATCCTATCCTCTGTATCTTGTTTCCAGTGCTGCAGTGCAGAATGTAATACTCCCATCCTATCACCTGTATCTGGCTCCAGTGCAGAATGTAATACTCCCATCCTATCCCCTGTATCTGGCTACAGTGCTGCAGTGCAGAATGTAATACTCCCATCCTATCCCTGTATCTGGGTCCAGTGCTGCAGTGCAGAATGTAATACTCCCATCCTAACCTCTGTATCTGGCTCCAGTGCTGCAGTGTATGATGTAATACTCCCATCATATCCCTGTATCTGGCTACAGTGCTGCAGTGCAGAATGTAATACTCCCATCCTATCCCTGTATCTGGCTCCAGTGCTGCAGTGCAGAATGTAATACTCCCATCCTATCCCTGTATCTGGCTCCAGTGCAGAATGTAATATTTCCATCCTATCCCCTGTATCTACCACCAGTGCTGCAGTGCAGGATGTAATACTCCCATACTATCCCTGTATCTGGGTCCAGTGCTCAGTGCAAAATGTAATATTCCCATCCTATCCCTGTATCTGGCTTCAGTGCTGCAGTGTATAATGTAATACTCCCATCCTATCCTCTGTATCTGCCTCCAGTGTTGCAGTGCAGAATGTAATACTCCCATCCTATCCCTGTATCTGCCTCCAGTGCCGCAGTGCAAAATGTAATACTCCCATCCTATCCACTGTATCTGGCTCCAGTGCTCAGTGCAAAATGTAATACTCCCATCATATCCCTGTATCTGGCTCCAGTGCTGCAGTGCAGAATGTAATACTCCCATCCTATCCCTGTATCTGGGTACAGTGCTGCAGTGCAAAATGTAATACTCCCATCCTATCCCTGTATCTGGGTCCAGTGCTGCAGTGCAGAATGTAATACTCCCATCCTATCCCTGTAACTGGATCCAGTGCTGCAGTGCAGAATGTAATACTCACATCCTTTCCCTGTATCTGGCTCCAGTGCTGCAGTGCAGAATGTAATGCTCCCATCCTATCCACTGTATCTGGCTCCAGTGCTGCAGTACAGAATGTAATACTCCCATCCTATCCCTGTATCTGGGTCCAGTGCTGCAGTGCAGAATGTAATACTCCCATCCTATCCCTGTATCTGGGTCCAGTGCTGCAGTGCAGAATGTAATACTCACATCCTATCCCTGTATCTGGGTCCAGTGCTGTAGTGCAAAATGTAATACTCCCATCCTATCCCTGTATCTGGCTCCAGTGCTGCAGTGAATGTAATACTGCCATCCTATCCCCTCTATCTTGTCTCCAGTGCTGCAGTGCAGAATGTAATACTCCCATCCTATCCTCTGTATCTGGCTCCGGTGTTAGGTGCAAAATGTAATACTCCCATCCTATCCCTGTATCTGGGTCCAGTGCTGCAGTGCAGAATGTAATACTCCCATCCTATCCACTGTATCTGGGTCCAGTGCTACAGTCCAAAATGTAATACTCCCATCCTATCCCTGTATCTGGGTCCAGTGCTGTAGTGCAAAATATAATACTCCCATCCTATCCCCTGTATCTGGGTCCAGTGCTGCAGTGCAGAATGTAATACTCCCATCCTATACCTGTATTTGGCTCTAGTGCAGAATGTAATACTCCCATCCTATCCTCTGTATCTGCCTCCAGTGCTGCAGTGAAGAATATAATACTCCCATCCTATCCCTGTATCTGCCTCCAGTGCTGCAGCGCAGAATGTAATACTCCCATCCTATCCCTGTATCTGGCTCCAGTGCTGCAGTGCAGAATGTAATACTCCCATCCTATCCCTATATCTGGGTCCAGTGCTGCAGTGCAGAATGTAATACTCCCATCCTATCCACTGTATCTGGCTCCAGTGCTGCAGTGCAGGATGTAATACTCCCATCCTATCCCCTGTATCTGGCTCCAGTGCTGCAGTGCAAAATGTAATACTCCCATCCTATCCACTGTATCTGGCTCCAGTACTCAGTGCAAAATGTAATAATCCCATTCTATCCACTGTATCTGGCTCCAGTGTTAGGTGCAAAATGTAATACTCCCATCCTATCCCTGTATCTGGCTCCAGTGCTGCAGTGCAGAATGTAATACTCCCATCCTATCCCTGTATCTGGGTCCAGTGCTGCTTTGCAGAATGTAATACTCCCATCCTATCCCCTGTATCTTATCTCCAGTGCTGCAGTGCAGAATGTAATACTCCCATCCTATCCCCTGTATCTGGCTCCAGTGCAGGATGTAATACTCCCATCCTATCCCTGTATCTGGCTCCAGTGCTGCAGTGCAAAATGTAATACTCCCATCCTATCCCTGTATCTGGCTCCAGTACTGCAGTGAATAATGTAATAAATCCATCCTATCCACTGTATCTGGCTCCAGTACTCAGTGCAAAATGTAATAATCCCATCCTATCCACTGTATCTGGCTCCAGTGCTCAGTGCAGAATGTAATACTTCCATTCTATCCCCTGTATCCTGCTCCAGTGCAGAATGTAATACTCCCATCCTATCCTCTGTATCTTGTCTCCAGTGCTGCAGTGCAGAATGCAATACTCCCATCCTATTCTCTATATCTGGCCCCAGGGCAGAATGTAATACTCCCATCCTATCCTCTGTATCTTGTTTCCAGTGCTGCAGTGTAGAATGTAATACTCCCATCCTATCACCTGTATCTGGCTCCAGTGCAGAATGTAATACTCCCATCCTATCCTCTCTATCTTGTTTCCAGTGCTGCAGTGCAGAATGTAATACTCCCACCCTATCCCCTGTATCTGGCTCCAGTGCTGCAGTGCAGAATGTAATACTCCCATCCTATCCCTGTATCTGGGTCCAGTGCTGCAGTGCAGAATGTAATACTCCCGCCCTATCGCTGTATCTGGGTCCAGTGCTGCAGTGCAGAATGTAATACTACCATGTTATCCTCTGTATCTGCCTCCAGTGCTGCAGTGAAGAATGTAATACTGCCATCCTATCCTCTGTATCTGCCTCCAGTGCTGCAGTGCAGACTGTAATACTCCCATCCTATCCACTGTATCTGGCTCCAGTACTCAGTGCAAAATGTAATAATCCCATTCTATCCACTGTATCTGGCTCCAGTGTTAGGTGCAAAATGTAATACTCCCATCCTATCCCTGTATCTGGCTCCAGTGCTGCAGTGCAGAATGTAATACTCCCATCCTATCCCTGTATCTGGGTCCAGTGCTGCTTTGCAGAATGTAATACTCCCATCCTATCCCCTGTATCTTATCTCCAGTGCTGCAGTGCAGAATGTAATACTCCCATCCTATCCCCTGTATCTGGCTCCAGTGCAGGATGTAATACTCCCATCCTATCCCTGTATCTGGCTCCAGTGCTGCAGTGCAAAATGTAATACTCCCATCCTATCCCTGTATCTGGCTCCAGTACTGCAGTGAATAATGTAATAAATCCATCCTATCCACTGTATCTGGCTCCAGTACTCAGTGCAAAATGTAATAATCCCATCCTATCCACTGTATCTGGCTCCAGTGCTCAGTGCAGAATGTAATACTTCCATCCTATCCCCTGTATCCTGCTCCAGTGCAGAATGTAATACTCCCATCCTATCCTCTGTATCTTGTCTCCAGTGCTGCAGTGCAGAATGCAATACTCCCATCCTATTCTCTATATCTGGCCCCAGGGCAGAATGTAATACTCCCATCCTATCCTCTGTATCTTGTTTCCAGTGCTGCAGTGTAGAATGTAATACTCCCATCCTATCACCTGTATCTGGCTCCAGTGCAGAATGTAATACTCCCATCCTATCCTCTCTATCTTGTTTCCAGTGCTGCAGTGCAGAATGTAATACTCCCACCCTATCCCCTGTATCTGGCTCCAGTGCTGCAGTGCAGAATGTAATACTCCCATCCTATCCCTGTATCTGGGTCCAGTGCTGCAGTGCAGAATGTAATACTCCCGCCCTATCGCTGTATCTGGGTCCAGTGCTGCAGTGCAGAATGTAATACTACCATGTTATCCTCTGTATCTGCCTCCAGTGCTGCAGTGAAGAATGTAATACTGCCATCCTATCCTCTGTATCTGCCTCCAGTGCTGCAGTGCAGACTGTAATACTCCCATCCTATCCACTGTATTTGGCTCCAGTGCTGCAGTGCAGAATGTAATACTCCAATCATATCCCCTGTATCTGGCTCCAGTGCAAAAAGTAATACTCCCATCTTATTCCTGTATCTGGCTCCAGGGCTGCAGTGCAAAATGTAATACTCCCATCCTATCCCCTGTATCTGCCTCCAGTGCATAATGTAATACTCCCATCCTATCCCTGTATCTGGGTCCAGTGCTGCAGTGAAGAATGTAATACTCCCATCCTATCCTCTGTATCTGCCTCCAGTGCTGCAGTGCAGAATATAATACTCCCATCCTATTCACTGTATTTGGCTCCAGTGCTGCAGTGCAGAATGTAATACTCCAATCCTATCCCCTGTATCTGGCTCCAGTGCTGCAGTGCAAAAAGTAATACTCCCATCTTATTCCTGTATCTGGCTCCAGCGCTGCAGTGCAAAATGTAATACTCCCATCCTATCCCCTGTATCTGCCTCCAGTGCATAATGTAATACTCCCATCCTATCCCTGTATCTGGGTCCAGTGCTGCAGTGCAGAATGTAATACTCCCATCCTATCCACTCTATCTGGCTCCAGTGCAGAATGTAATACTCCCATCCTATCCACTGTGTCTGGGTCCAGTGCAGAATGTAATACTCCCATCCCATCCACTCTATCTGGCTCCAGTGCAGAATGTAATACTCCCATCCTATCCACTGTATCTGGCTCCAGTGCAAAATGTAATACTCCCATCCTATCCCTGTATCTGGGTCCAGTGCTGCAGTGCAGAATGTAATACTCCCATCCTATCCCTGTATCTGGCTGCAGTGCAGAATGTAATACTCCCATCTAATCCTCTGAATCTGGCTCCAGTGCAGAATGTAATACTCCCATCCTATCCACTGTATCTGGCTCCAGTGCAAAATGTAATACTCCCATCCTATCCCTGTATCTGGGTCCAGTGCTGCAGTGCAGAATGTAATACTCCCATCCTATCCCTGTATCTGGCTGCAGTGCAGAATGTAATACTCACATCTAATCCTTTGTATCTGGCTCCAGTGCTGCAGTGCAAAATGTAATACTCCCATCGTATCCATATCTGGGTCCAGTGCTGCAGTACAAAATGTAATACTCCCATCCTATCCCCTGTGTCTGGCTCCAGTGCTGAAGTGCATAATGTAATACTCCCATCCTATCCCCTGTATCTGGGCTCCAGTGCAGAATGTAATACTCCCATCCTATCCTCTGTATCTGGCTCCAGTGCATAAAGTAATACTCCCATCCAGTCATCCTGTATCTGGCTCCAGTGCTGCAGTGCAGAATGTAATAATCCCACCCTATCCCTGTATTTGGGTCCAGTGCTGCAGTGAAGAATGTAATAATCCCATCCTATCCTCTGTATCTGCCTCCAGTGCTGCAGTGCAGACTGTAATACTCCCATCCTATCCACTGTATTTGGCTCCAGTGCTGCAGTGCAGAATATAATACTCCAATCATATCCCCTGTATCTGGCTCCAGTGCAAAAAGTAATACTCCCATCTTATTCCTGTATCTGGCTCCAAGGCTGCAGTGCAAAATGTAATACTCCCATCCTATCCCCTGTATCTGCCTCCAGTGCATAATGTAATATCCCCATCCTATCCCTGTATCTGGGTCCAGTGCTGCAGTGCAGAATGTAATACTCCCATCCTATTCCCTGTATCTGCCTCCAGTGCTGCAGTGAAGAATGTAATACTCCCATCCTATCCTCTGTATCTGCCTCCAGTGCTGCAGTGCAGACTATAATACTCCCATCCTATTCACTGTATTTGGCTCCAGTGCTGCAGTGCAGAATGTAATACTACAATACTATCCCCTGTATCTGGCTCCAGTGCTGCAGTGCAAAAAGTAATACTCCCATCTTATTCCTGTATCTGGCTCCAGCGCTGCAGTGCAAAATTTAATACTCCCATCCTATCCCCTGTATCTGCCTCCAGTGCATAATGTAATACTCCCTTCCTATCCCTGTATCTGGGTCCAGTGCAGAATGTAATACTCCCATCCCATCCACTCTATCTGGCTCCAGTGCAGAATGTAATACTCCCATCCTATCCACTGTATCTGGCTCCAGTGCAAAATGTAATACTCCCATCCTATCCCTGTATCTGGGTCCAGTGCTGCAGTGCAGAATGTAATACTCCCATCCTATCCCTGTATCTGGCTGCAGTGTAGAATGTAATACTCCTATCGTATCCATATCTGGGTCCAGTGCTGCAGTACAAAATGTAATACTCCCATCCTATCCTCTATATCTGGCTCCAGTGCTGCAGTGCAGAATGTAATACTCTCATCCTATCCTCTGTATCTGCCTCCAGTGCTGCAGTGCATAATGTAATACTCCCATCCTATCCCTGTATCTGGGTCCAGTGCTGTAGTGCAAAATGTAATACTCCCATCCTATCCCCTGTATTTGGCTCCAGTGCAGAATGTAATACTCCCACCCTATCCCTGTATTTGGGTCCAGTGCTGCAGTGCAGAATGTAATACTCCCATGTTATCCCCTGTATCTGCCTCCAGTGCTGTAGTGAAGAATGTAATACTCCCATCCCATCCACTGTATTTGGCTCCAGTGCTGCAGTGCAGAATGTAATACTCCAATCCTATCCCCTGTATCTGGCTCGAGTGCAAAAAGTAATACTCCCATCTTATTCCTGTATCTGGCTCCAGTGCTGCAGTGCAAAATGTAATACTCCCATCCTATCCCCTGTATCTGCCTCCAGTGCATAATGTAATACTCCCATCCTATCACCTGTATCTGGATCCAGTGCTGCAGTGCATAATGTAATACTCCCTTCCTATCCCCTGTAGTTGCCTCCAGTGCATAATGTAATACTCCCATCCTATCCCTGTATCCAGTGCTGCAGTGCAGAATGTAATACTCCCTTCCTATCCCCTGTATCTGCCTCCAGTGCATAATGTAATACTCCCATCCTATCCCCTGTATCTGGATCCAGTGCTGAAGTGCATAATGTAATACTCCCATCCTATCCCCTGTATCTGGGCTCCAGTGCAGTATGTACTACTCCCATCCTATCCTCTGTATCTGGCTCCAGTGCAAAAAGTAATACTTCCATCCAATCCCCCTGTATCTGGCTCTAGTGCTGCAGTGCAGAATGTAATACTCCCATCCTATCCTCTGTATCTGGCTCCAGTGCATAAAGCAATACTCCCATCCAATCCCCTATATCTGCCTCCAGTGCTGCAGTGAAGAATGTAATACTCCCATCCAATCCCTGTATCTTGCTCCAGTGCTGCAGTACAGACTGTAATACTCCCATCCTATCCCCTGTATCTGGGCTCCAGTGCAGAATGTAATACTCCCATCCTATCCTCTGTATCTGGCTCCAGTGCATAAAGTAATACTCCCATCCAATCCCCCTATATTTGGCTCCAGTGCTGCAGTGCAGAATGTAATACTCTCATCCTATCCTCTGTATCTGCCTCCAGTGCATAATGTAATACGCCCATCCTATCCCTGTATCTGGATCCAGTGCTGCAGTGCAGAATGTAATACTCCCGCCTCATCGCTGTATCTGGGTCCAGTGCTGCAGTGCAAAATGTAATACTCCCATCTTATCCCCTGTATCTGGCTCCAGTGCAGAATGTAATACTCCCACCCTATCCCTCTATTTGGGTACAGTGCTGCAGTGCAGAATGTAATACTCCCATGTTATCCCCTGTATCTGCCTCCAGTGCTGCAGTGAAGAATGTAATACTCCCATACTATCCTCTGTATTTGCCTCCAGTGCAGACTGTAATACTCCCATCCTATCCACTGTATTTGGCTCCAGTGCTGCAGTGCAGAATGTAATATTCCAATCCTATCCCCTGTATCTGGCTCCAGTGCTGCAGTGCAAAAAAGTAATACTCCCATCCTATCCCCTGTATCTGCCTCCAGTGCATAATGTAATACTCCCATCCTATCCCTGTATCTGGGTCCAGTGCTGCAGTGCAGAATGTAATACTTCCTTCCTATCCCCTGTATCTGCCTCCAATTCATAATGTAATACTCCCATCCTATCCTCTGTATCTGCCTCCATTGCATAATGTAATACTTCCATCCTATCCCCTGTATCTGCCTCCAGTGCATAATGTAATACTCCCATCCTATCCGTGTATCTGGATCCAGTGCTGTAGTAGACTGTAATACTCCCATCCTATCCCCTGTATCTGGGCTCCAGTGCAGAATGTAATACTCCCATCCTATCCCTGTATCTGGCTCCAGTGCTGCAGTACACAATGTAATACTCCCATCTTATCCTCTGTATCTGCCTCCAGTGCTGTAGTGCAGAATGTAATACTCCCATCCTATCCCTGTATCTGGCTCCAGTGCTGCAGTGCAGAATGTAATACTCCCATCTTCTTCCCTGTATCTAGCTCCAGTGCAGAATGTAATACTCCCATCCTATCCTCTGTATCTGGCTCCAGTGCAGAATGTTATACTCCCATCTTATCCCCTGTATCTGGCTCCAGTGCAGAATTTAATACTCCCATCCTATCCTCTGTATCTGCCTCCAGTGCTGCAGTGCAGAAGGTAATACTCCCATCCTATCTACTGTATTTGGGTCCAGTGCTCCAGTGCAGAATGTAATACTCCCATCTTATCCCCTGTATCTGGCTCCAGTGCTGCAGTGCAGAAGGTAATACTCCCATGTTATCCACTGTATCTGGCTCCAGTGTTGCAGTGCAGAATGTAATACTCCCATCCTATCCTCTGTATCTGCCTCCAGTGTTGCAGTGAAGAATGTAATACTCCCATCCTATCCCTGTATTTGTCTCCAGTGCTGCAGTGCAGAATGTAATACTCCCATCCTAGCCTCTATATCTGCCTCCAGTGCTGCAGTGCAGAAGGTAATACTCCCATCCTGTCAACTGTATCTGCCTCCAGTGCTGCAGTGAAGAATGTAATACTCCCATCCAATCCCTTTATCTGGGTCCAGTGCTGCAGTGCAGAATGTAATACTCCCATCCTATCCTTTGTATCTGGCTCCAGTGCTGCAGTGCAAAATGTAATACTCCATCCTATCCCTGTATCTGGCTCCAGTGCTGCAGTACAGAATGTAATACTCCCATCCTATCCCTGTATCTGGCTCCAGTGCTGCAGTACAGAATGTAATACTCCCATCCTATCCTTGTATCTGGGTCCAGTGCTGCAGTGCAAAATGTAATACTCCCGTCCTATCCCTGTATCTGGCTCCAGTGCTGCATTACAGAATGTAATACTCCCATCCTATCCCTGTATCTGCCTCCAGTGCTGCAGTGCAGAATGTAATACTCACGTCCTATCCCTGTATCTGGCTCCAGTGCTGTAGCACAGAATGTAATACTCCCATCCAATCCCTGTATCTGGCTCCAGTGCTGCAGTACAGAATGTAATACTCCCATCATATTCCTGTATCTGGCTCCAGTGCATAATGTAATACTCCCATCTTATCCCCTGTATCTGGCTCCAGTGCTGCAGTGCAGAAGGTAATTCTCCCATCCTATCCTGTATATGGCTCCAGTGCTACAGTGCAGAACGTAATACTCCCATCCTATCCTCTGTATCTGGCTCCAGTGCAGAATTTAATACTCCCATCCTATCCCCTGTATCTGGCTCCAGTGCAGAATGTAATACTCATATCCTATCCTCTGTATCTGGCTCCAGTGCTGCAGTGCAGAATGTAATACTCCCATCCTATCCCTGCATCTGGGTCCAGTGCTGCAGTGCAGAATGTAATACTCCCATGCTATCCTATGTATCTGGCTCCAGTGCAGAATGTAATACTCCCATCCTATCCCCTGTGTCTGGCTCCAGTGCAGAATGTAATACTCCCATCCTATCCCCTGTATCTGGCTCCAGTGCTTCAGTGCAGAATGTAATACTCCCATCCTATCCCTGTATCTGGCTCCAGTGCTGCAGTTCAGAATGTAATACTCCCATCCTATTCCCTGTATCGGCTCCAGTGCAGAATGTAATACTCCCATCCTATCCCCTGTATCTGTCTTCAGTGCAGAATGTAATACTCCCATCCCATTCTCTGTATCTGGCTCCAGTGCAGATTGTAATACTCCCATCCTATCCCCTGTATCTGCCTCCAGTGCATAATGTAGTACTCCCATCCTATCCCCTGTATCTGGCTTTAGTGCTGCAGTGCAGAATGTGGTACTCCCATCCTATCCCCTGTATCTGGCTCCACTGCTGCAGTAAAGAATGTGTTACTCCCATCCTATCCCCTGTATCTGGCTCCAGTGCTGCAGTGCAGAATGTGGTACTCCCATCCTATCCCATGTATCTGGCTCCAGTGCTGCAGTGCAGAATGTGGTACTCCCATCCTATCCCCTGTATCTGGCTCCAGTGCTGCAGTGCAGAATGTAATACTCCCATCCTATCCCCTGTATCTGGCTCCAGTGCAGATTGTAATACTCCCATCCTATCCCCTGTATCTGGCTCCAGTGCAGATTGTAATACTCCCATCCTATCCCCTGTATCTGGCTCCAGTGCAGAATGTAATACTCCCATCCTATCCCTGTATCTGGGTCCAGTGCTGCAGTGCAGAATGTAATACTCCCATCATATCCCCTTTATCTGGCTCCAGTGCTGCAGTGCATATGGTAATACTCCCATGTTATCCCCTATATTCTGCTTCAGTGTTGCAGTGCAGAATGTAATACTCCCATCCTATCCTCTGTATCTGCCTCCAGTGCTGCAGTGAAGAATGTAATACTCACATCCTATCCCTGTATTTGGGTCCAGTTCTGCAGTGCAGAATATAATACTCCCATCCTATCCCTGTATTTGTCTACAGTGCTGCAGTGCAGAATGTAATACTCCCGTCCTATCCCTGTATCTGGCTCCAGTGCTGCAGCACAGAATGTAATACTCCCATCCTATCCCTGTATCTGGGTCCAGTGCTGCAGTGCAGAATGTAATACTCCTATCCAATCCCTGTAACTGGATCCAGTGCTGCAGTGCAAAAGTAATACTCTTATCCTATCCACTGTATCTGCCTCCAGTGCTGCAGTGAAGAATGTAATACTCCCATCCAATCCCTGTATCTGGGTCCAGTGCTGCAGTACAGAATGTAATACTCCCATCCAATCCCTGTATCTGGGTCCAGTGCTGCAGTGCAGAATGTAATACTCCCATCCTATCCCTGTATCTGGGTCCAGTGCTGCAGTGCAGAATGTAATACTCCCATCCTATCCTCTGTATCTGGCTCCAGTGCTGCAGTGCAGAATGTAATACTCCAATCCTATCCCTGTATCCGCCTCCAGTGCTGCAGTGCAGAATGTAATACTCCCGTCCTATCCCTGTATCTGGCTCCAGTGCTGTAGCACAGAATGTAATACTCCCATACAATCCCTGTATCTGCCTCCAGTGCTGCAGTGCATAATGTAATACTCCCATCTTATCCCTTGTATCTGGCTCCAGTGCTGCAGTGCAGAAGGTAATACTCCCATGTTATCCCCTGTATCTGGCTCCAGTGTTGCAGTGCAGAATGTAATACTCCCATCCTATCCTCTGTATCTGGCTCCAGTGCTGCAGTGCAGAATGTAATACTCCAATCCTATCCCTGTATCCGCCTCCAGTGCTGCAGTGAAGAATGTAATACTCACATCCTATCCCTGTATTTGGGTCCAGTGCTGCAGTGCAGAATATAATACTCCCATCCTATCCCTGTATTTGTCTCCAGTGCTGCAGTGCAGAATGTAATACTCCCGTCCTATCCCTGTATCTGGCTCCAGTGCTGCAGCACAGAATGTAATACTCCCATCCTATCCCTGTATCTGGGTCCAGTGCTGCAGTGCAGAATGTAATACTCCCATCCTATCCCTGTATCTGGGTCCAGTGCTGCAGTGTAGAATGTAATACTCCCATCCTATCCTCTGTATCTGGCTCCAGTGCTGCAGTGCAGAATGTAATACTCCAATCCTATCCCTGTATCCGCCTCCAGTGCTGCAGTGCAGAATGTAATACTCCCGTCCTATCCCTGTATCTGCCTCCAGTGCTGCAGTGCATAATGTAATACTCCCATCTTATCCCCTGTTTCTGGCTCCAGTGCTGCAGTGCAGAAGGTAATACTCCCATGATATCCTCTGTATCTGCCTCCAGTGCTGCAGTGAAGAATGTAATACTCCCATCCTATCCTCTGTATCTGGCTCCAGTGCTGCAGTGCAGAATGTAATTCTCCCATCCTATCCCTGTATCTGGCTCCAGAACAGAATGTAATACTCATATCCTATCTTCTGTATCTGGCTCCAGTGCTGCAGTGCAGAATGTAATACTCCCATCCTATCCCTGTATCTGGGTCCAGTGCTGCAGTGCAGAAAGTAATACTCCCATCCTATCCTCTGTATCAGGCTCCAGTGCAGAATGTAATACTCCCATCCTATCGCTGTATCTGGCTCCAGTGCTGCGGTGCAGAATGTAATACTTTCATCCTATCCACTGTATCTGGCTCTTGTGCAGAATGTAATACTCCCATCCTATCCCCTGTATCTGGCTCCAGTGCAGAATGTAATACTCCCATCCTATACATGTATCTGGGTCCAGTGCTGCAGTGCAGAATGTAATACTCCCATCCTATCCTCTGTATCTGGCTCCAGTGCTGCAGTGCAGAATGTAATACTCCAATCCTATCCTCTGTATCTGGCTCCAGTGCAGAATGTAATACTCCCATCCTATCCCTGTATCTGGCTCCAGTGCTGCAGTTCAGAATGTAATACTCCCAACCTATCCCCTGTATCTGGCTCCATTGCAGAATGTAATACTCCCATCCTATCCTCTGTATCTGGCTGCAGTGCAGAATGTAATACTGCCATCCTATCCCCTGTATCTGGCTCCAGAACAGAATGTAATACTCATATCCTATCTTCTGTATCTGGCTCCAGTGCTGCAGTGCAGAATGTAATACTCCCATCCTATCCCTGTATCTGGGTCCAGTGCTGCAGTGCAGAAAGTAATACTCCCATCCTATCCTCTGTATCAGGCTCCAGTGCAGAATGTAATACTCCCATCCTATCCCTGTATCTGGCTCCAGTGCTGCAGTGCAGAATGTAATACTTTCATCCTATCCACTGTATCTGGCTCTAGTGCAGAATGTAATACTCCCATCCTATCCCCTGTATCTGGCTCCAGTGCAGAATGTAATACTCCCATCCTATACATGTATCTGGGTCCAGTGCTGCAGTGCAGAATGTAATACTCCCATCCTATCCTCTGTATCTGGCTCCAGTGCTGCAGTGCAGAATGTAATACTCCAATCCTATCTTCTGTATCTGGCTCCAGTGCTGAATGTAATACTCCCATCCTATACATGTATCTGGGTCCAGTGCTCCAGTGCAGAATGTAATACTCCCATCTTATCCCCTGTATCTGGCTCCAGTGCTGCAGTGCAGAAGGTAATACTCCCATGTTATCCACTGTATCTGGCTCCAGTGTTGCAGTGCAGAATGTAATACTCCCATCCTATCCTCTGTATCTGCCTCCAGTGTTGCAGTGAAGAATGTAATACTCCCATCCTATCCCTGTATTTGTCTCCAGTGCTGCAGTGCAGAATGTAATACTCCCATCCTAGCCTCTATATCTGCCTCCAGTGCTGCAGTGCAGAAGGTAATACTCCCATCCTGTCCACTGTATCTGCCTCCAGTGCTGCAGTGAAGAATGTAATACTCCCATCCAATCCCTTTATCTGGGTCCAGTGCTGCAGTGCAGAATGTAATACTCCCATCCTATCCTTTGTATCTGGCTCCAGTGCTGCAGTGCAAAATGTAATACTCCATCCTATCCCTGTATCTGGCTCCAGTGCTGCAGTACAGAATGTAATACTCCCATCCTATCCCTGTATCTGGCTCCAGTGCTGCAGTACAGAATGTAATACTCCCATCCTATCCTTGTATCTGGGTCCAGTGCTGCAGTGCAAAATGTAATACTCCCGTCCTATCCCTGTATCTGGCTCCAGTGCTGCATTACAGAATGTAATACTCCCATCCTATCCCTGTATCTGCCTCCAGTGCTGCAGTGCAGAATGTAATACTCACGTCCTATCCCTGTATCTGGCTCCAGTGCTGTAGCACAGAATGTAATACTCCCATCCAATCCCTGTATCTGGCTCCAGTGCTGCAGTACAGAATGTAATACTCCCATCATATTCCTGTATCTGGCTCCAGTGCATAATGTAATACTCCCATCTTATCCCCTGTATCTGGCTCCAGTGCTGCAGTGCAGAAGGTAATTCTCCCATCCTATCCTGTATATGGCTCCAGTGCTACAGTGCAGAACGTAATACTCCCATCCTATCCTCTGTATCTGGCTCCAGTGCAGAATTTAATACTCCCATCCTATCCCCTGTATCTGGCTCCAGTGCAGAATGTAATACTCATATCCTATCCTCTGTATCTGGCTCCAGTGCTGCAGTGCAGAATGTAATACTCCCATCCTATCCCTGCATCTGGGTCCAGTGCTGCAGTGCAGAATGTAATACTCCCATGCTATCCTATGTATCTGGCTCCAGTGCAGAATGTAATACTCCCATCCTATCCCCTGTGTCTGGCTCCAGTGCAGAATGTAATACTCCCATCCTATCCCCTGTATCTGGCTCCAGTGCTTCAGTGCAGAATGTAATACTCCCATCCTATCCCTGTATCTGGCTCCAGTGCTGCAGTTCAGAATGTAATACTCCCATCCTATTCCCTGTATCGGCTCCAGTGCAGAATGTAATACTCCCATCCTATCCCCTGTATCTGTCTTCAGTGCAGAATGTAATACTCCCATCCCATTCTCTGTATCTGGCTCCAGTGCAGATTGTAATACTCCCATCCTATCCCCTGTATCTGCCTCCAGTGCATAATGTAGTACTCCCATCCTATCCCCTGTATCTGGCTTTAGTGCTGCAGTGCAGAATGTGGTACTCCCATCCTATCCCCTGTATCTGGCTCCACTGCTGCAGTAAAGAATGTGTTACTCCCATCCTATCCCCTGTATCTGGCTCCAGTGCTGCAGTGCAGAATGTGGTACTCCCATCCTATCCCATGTATCTGGCTCCAGTGCTGCAGTGCAGAATGTGGTACTCCCATCCTATCCCCTGTATCTGGCTCCAGTGCTGCAGTGCAGAATGTAATACTCCCATCCTATCCCCTGTATCTGGCTCCAGTGCAGATTGTAATACTCCCATCCTATCCCCTGTATCTGGCTCCAGTGCAGATTGTAATACTCCCATCCTATCCCCTGTATCTGGCTCCAGTGCAGAATGTAATACTCCCATCCTATCCCTGTATCTGGGTCCAGTGCTGCAGTGCAGAATGTAATACTCCCATCATATCCCCTTTATCTGGCTCCAGTGCTGCAGTGCATATGGTAATACTCCCATGTTATCCCCTATATTCTGCTTCAGTGTTGCAGTGCAGAATGTAATACTCCCATCCTATCCTCTGTATCTGCCTCCAGTGCTGCAGTGAAGAATGTAATACTCACATCCTATCCCTGTATTTGGGTCCAGTTCTGCAGTGCAGAATATAATACTCCCATCCTATCCCTGTATTTGTCTACAGTGCTGCAGTGCAGAATGTAATACTCCCGTCCTATCCCTGTATCTGGCTCCAGTGCTGCAGCACAGAATGTAATACTCCCATCCTATCCCTGTATCTGGGTCCAGTGCTGCAGTGCAGAATGTAATACTCCTATCCAATCCCTGTAACTGGATCCAGTGCTGCAGTGCAAAAGTAATACTCTTATCCTATCCACTGTATCTGCCTCCAGTGCTGCAGTGAAGAATGTAATACTCCCATCCAATCCCTGTATCTGGGTCCAGTGCTGCAGTACAGAATGTAATACTCCCATCCAATCCCTGTATCTGGGTCCAGTGCTGCAGTGCAGAATGTAATACTCCCATCCTATCCCTGTATCTGGGTCCAGTGCTGCAGTGCAGAATGTAATACTCCCATCCTATCCTCTGTATCTGGCTCCAGTGCTGCAGTGCAGAATGTAATACTCCAATCCTATCCCTGTATCCGCCTCCAGTGCTGCAGTGCAGAATGTAATACTCCCGTCCTATCCCTGTATCTGGCTCCAGTGCTGTAGCACAGAATGTAATACTCCCATCCAATCCCTGTATCTGCCTCCAGTGCTGCAGTGCATAATGTAATACTCCCATCTTATCCCTTGTATCTGGCTCCAGTGCTGCAGTGCAGAAGGTAATACTCCCATGTTATCCCCTGTATCTGGCTCCAGTGTTGCAGTGCAGAATGTAATACTCCCATCCTATCCTCTGTATCTGGCTCCAGTGCTGCAGTGCAGAATGTAATACTCCAATCCTATCCCTGTATCCGCCTCCAGTGCTGCAGTGAAGAATGTAATACTCACATCCTATCCCTGTATTTGGGTCCAGTGCTGCAGTGCAGAATATAATACTCCCATCCTATCCCTGTATTTGTCTCCAGTGCAGAATGTAATACTCCCGTCCTATCCCTGTATCTGGCTCCAGTGCTGCAGCACAGAATGTAATACTCCCATCCTATCCCTGTATCTGGGTCCAGTGCTGCAGTGCAGAATGTAATACTCCCATCCTATCCCTGTATCTGGGTCCAGTGCTGCAGTGTAGAATGTAATACTCCCATCCTATCCTCTGTATCTGGCTCCAGTGCTGCAGTGCAGAATGTAATACTCCAATCCTATCCCTGTATCCGCCTCCAGTGCTGCAGTGCAGAATGTAATACTCCCGTCCTATCCCTGTATCTGCCTCCAGTGCTGCAGTGCATAATGTAATACTCCCATCTTATCCCCTGTTTCTGGCTCCAGTGCTGCAGTGCAGAAGGTAATACTCCCATGATATCCTCTGTATCTGCCTCCAGTGCTGCAGTGAAGAATGTAATACTCCCATCCTATCCTCTGTATCTGGCTCCAGTGCTGCAGTGCAGAATGTAATTCTCCCATCCTATCCCTGTATCTGGCTCCAGAACAGAATGTAATACTCATATCCTATCTTCTGTATCTGGCTCCAGTGCTGCAGTGCAGAATGTAATACTCCCATCCTATCCCTGTATCTGGGTCCAGTGCTGCAGTGCAGAAAGTAATACTCCCATCCTATCCTCTGTATCAGGCTCCAGTGCAGAATGTAATACTCCCATCCTATCGCTGTATCTGGCTCCAGTGCTGCGGTGCAGAATGTAATACTTTCATCCTATCCACTGTATCTGGCTCTTGTGCAGAATGTAATACTCCCATCCTATCCCCTGTATCTGGCTCCAGTGCAGAATGTAATACTCCCATCCTATACATGTATCTGGGTCCAGTGCTGCAGTGCAGAATGTAATACTCCCATCCTATCCTCTGTATCTGGCTCCAGTGCTGCAGTGCAGAATGTAATACTCCAATCCTATCCTCTGTATCTGGCTCCAGTGCAGAATGTAATACTCCCATCCTATCCCTGTATCTGGCTCCAGTGCTGCAGTTCAGAATGTAATACTCCCAACCTATCCCCTGTATCTGGCTCCAGTGCAGAATGTAATACTCCCATCCTATCCTCTGTATCTGGCTGCAGTGCAGAATGTAATACTCCCATCCTATCCCCTGTATCTGGCTCCAGAACAGAATGTAATACTCATATCCTATCTTCTGTATCTGGCTCCAGTGCTGCAGTGCAGAATGTAATACTCCCATCCTATCCCTGTATCTGGGTCCAGTGCTGCAGTGCAGAAAGTAATACTCCCATCCTATCCTCTGTATCAGGCTCCAGTGCAGAATGTAATACTCCCATCCTATCCCTGTATCTGGCTCCAGTGCTGCAGTGCAGAATGTAATACTTTCATCCTATCCACTGTATCTGGCTCTAGTGCAGAATGTAATACTCCCATCCTATCCCCTGTATCTGGCTCCAGTGCAGAATGTAATACTCCCATCCTATACATGTATCTGGGTCCAGTGCTGCAGTGCAGAATGTAATACTCCCATCCTATCCTCTGTATCTGGCTCCAGTGCTGCAGTGCAGAATGTAATACTCCAATCCTATCTTCTGTATCTGGCTCCAGTGTTGAATGTAATACTCCCATCCTATCCCTGTATCTGGCTCCAGTGCTGCAGTGCAGAATGTAATACTCCCATCCTATCCCCTGTATCTGGCTCCAGTGCAGAATGTAATACTCCCATCCTATCCCCTGTTTCTGGCTTCAGTGCAGAATGTAATACTCCCATCCTATCCCCTGTATCTGGCTCAAGTGCAGATTGTAATACTCCCATCCTGTCCTCTGTATCTGGCTCCAGTGCAGCAGTGCAGAATGTAATACTCCCATCTTATCCCCTGTATCTGGCTCCAGTGCTGCAGTGCATAATGTAATACTCCCATCCTATCCCCTGTATCTGCCTCCAGTGCATAATGTAGTACTCCCATCCTATCCCCTGTATCTGGCTTTAGTGCTGCAGTGCAAAATGTGATACTCCCATCCTATCCCCTGTATCTGGCTCCAGTGCTGCAGTGCAGAATGTGGTACTCCCATCCTATCCCCTGTATCTGGCTCCAGTGCTGCAGTGCAGAATGTGGTACTCCCATACTATCCCCTGTATCTGGCTCCAGTGCTGCAGTGCAGAATGTGGTACTCCCATCCTATCCCCTGTATCTGGCTCCAGTGCAGAATGTAATACTCCCATCCTATCCCCTGTATCTGGCTCCAGTGCAGATTGTAATACTCCCATCCTATCCTCTGTATCTGGCTCCAGTGCAGAATGTAATACTCCCATCCTATCCCTGTATCTGGGTCCAGTGCTGCAGTGCAGAATGTAATACTCCCATCATATCCCCTGTATCTGGCTCCAGTGCTGCAGTGCATAATGTAATACTCCCATCCTATCCCCTGTATCTGCCTCCAGTGCATAATGTAATACTCCCATCCTATCCCCTGTATCTGGCTTCAGTGCTGCAGTGCAGAATGTGGTACTCCCATCCTATCCCCTGTATCTGGCTCCAGTGCTGCAGTGCAGAATGTGGTACTCCCATCCTATCCCCTGTATCTGGCTCCAGTGCTGCAGTGCAGAATGTGGTACTCCCATCCTAACCCCTGTATCTTGTCTCCAGTGCTGCAGTGCAGAGATTAATACCCCGTGCAAACCACAATACCACTTGTAACCCCCCTCAGGCTCCAGCGTTGCAGCCTCCGCCAGGTCCCTCCTCCTGCAGAGCGATTAAGAGATGAGAAGAAGGGAATGAGTGAGGCTGGAGAGGAGGGAGGGGGAGGCAGGAGAGGGCGGGGGGAATTCTTCTAATCCCGGCTCTGAGATGATGGAAAGCAGCCCCGGGCTGACTCCTGTATCTCTGCCCTGAGCTGGACCACTTGGGAGGCTGGGAGCTGCCCGGACAGCAGGGACCACTGAGGATTAGCAGGTAAGTACTGCTGACAGCAACCATGAGGGACTGCTGGTGGGAGAGCTGACAGGGACTGCTGGTGGGAGAGCTGTCAGGGACTGCTGGTTGGAGAACTGACAGGGACTATCGGAGGAGAGCAGGTAGGTAATGCCGATGGAGAGCCAACAGGGACTGTTAATATAGAGAAAGTAGGGACTACCGACAGAGAGTAAGTAGGAACTGCTGATAAAGAACAGACAGGTATTGCCGATAGAAAGTAGGGATAGCTGATAGACAGCAGATAGGGAAAAAAATAGGTACTGTTGATAGAGAGCTGTTAGGGACTGCTGTTGAAGAGAAAACAGGGACTGCTGGTGCAGAGTAAAGAGGATGTTGGTGGACAGCAAGAAGGGAGTACTGGTAGAAAGTAGACAGGGACTGGTGCTGGAGATGTAATGGGGACTGCTGGCAAGATGTGCCCACACTAGAGCAGTATGTGCCACATAGTGAGGCTGTAAGATGAGCAGTGAGTGACAGATCATTTAGTGGGTGACAGTGTTACATAATGCAGTGTGTGATGTACAATGTAAGGGTGCAGTGCACATGTGTGTCACAGACTAGCACTGTGCAGGATGACACGTTGTATCTATGCAGTGAATGATGTGTTTGCCGGGGATCCCAGCGCTATGATGAACGGTGTGTGGTGGATGCACAAAGCCTTTGAGTACAAAAGCAAAGGAGAGGGACTGCGAAAATGAGCAATAGCATCACTGTCCACTGACAGCCGCAGGTTAATGAGTGGTGTATACAATGAATGTAAACAGACATGAACACGTGTGCACAGCCTCATGGACAGAAATTATGTAAATGTCTGCAAATCATTAACCCAATAGTGCACAAAATATTTTTTAGGCAGGTCAAGGTGGGCATTTAGGTACATGGGGGGTGGGGGGCAGGGGTGAAAGCTCCTCGCACTACAATGCATTGGTTTTGGAGCAGTATGGGGGTATTTACATGAGCAGAAATTTGCCCCGGCCAGTAGGGGGAGTTGGATCGGGCTAATGTGTTTCTCTGTAGTTGCAGAATTTTAGGTCTTGTCCTATACTGTCAATGAAACATGTTTGGCTCCTTCCAGTTTCACTAGACAGGTGCATGTAGTAAAGTCTGCCCAATGTCCGCTCATCCTAATGTATAGGGTTTTAGGAGAAAAATAGCAAAGCTGCTGTTATGAAAGGTCTGGTAGTAAAGTGGTCGGAGGGTGGACTTTGATGTGGTGTTTACACTTTTGCACTTTTTCGATTTTTCTGTCTCTGTAACACTAGGTAATTTGTAGAGGTGTCTCCTGGGAGCAGAGAATAGCTGTGTTTCTTGAGGTGAGCTGTGTATAGGTACAGGGGGCAAACCAGAACGATTTGTGGGGCAAATTGATCGCGCTTCCTAGATGAGGTCCACAGTGCGCAAACAATTATCCTGAAGTCAGGAGCTGTATAAACAGATCTGAGAGCCAGTGATTGAGTGAATTAATATTTGTCTATCTATCTATCTCATATCTATCTATCTAATATCTATCTATCTAGTTTATATCTCATATCTATCTATCTATCTAGTATCTATCTCATATCTATCTATCTATCCTCATATCTATCTATTTATCTAGTATCTATCTCATATCTATCTATCTATCTATCTATCTATCTATCTATCTATCTATCTGTCTGTCTGTCTGTCTATCTAGTATCTATCTCATATCTATCTATCTATCTATCTATCTATCTATTTATCTAGTATCTATCTATCTATCTGTCTGTCTATCTATCTAGTATCTATCTATCTGTCTGTCTATCTATCTATCTGTCTATCGCATATCTATCTATCTATCTATATCATATCTATCTATCTATCTCATATCTATCTATCTATCTATCTCATATCTATCTATCTATCTATCTATCTATCTATCTATCTATCTATCTATCTAGTATCTCTCTATCTATCTGTCTGTCTGTTTGTCTATCTATCTATCTATCCATCTATCTCTAGGTCTGTACGGAGGTTTGGTAAAACAGGTATCGGTTACAGGGTTACAGCACAGGAACATAACTGGAGACAGCGTAAGAGCCGTGCACACAAGAGCTTACGCTCTAATACACAGTTAGGAGTAGAGATATAGTAAAGCATATTCATGATGATGGTGGACCATTGAGATCGGTTTGTACCTGAATACGTACGGGCGTTGTGCAATTTCTGTCCGATTTTTAAAAAAACGCAAATTGCGTTCACTTTGCGTTCCTTGATGAATCAAGCCCAGCGTGTGTACTAGAGAAATTGAACTTAGCCTTCATGCAGTAAAATTGTTCTTTATATCTATCACCACTGGCCAGAGACTATGCTGTATTGAGGCGTCCAGGATCTCTTGGAAGCATCAAGCGATCATCTCGCGTGCAATCTTGGGTTGCTTTCTTCGCACAGACACGTATCTCTGCCGCCGAGCCCCGTACCCAATCGCGCTAAATATTGCGAAGTAGTAGAAGGCTTCTATCCCCTTTAAGACTTGTTAGTTGTGGTATTATATTGATATGGTATATAATCTACAATTTGTATGTAGCGTTTATAAGTAATTGCACACATTATGCCGAGGAAATAGCTGTTTTCTAAATAGGGTGTAATTTTTAGAAACTGTGATTATCGACTATTCAGCCTCATTAGCGCAGCTAATCAAGGTTTCATCGTACTTGTAGCAAATTAGCCAGCTGGTGTGGACAAGAGTGTGAATGAGAGTAAAACTGCCTTCGCCTCTGGGCTGTAATCAAACTGATTTGACACCTACTTCATTACTATGATATGAATAATACCTTCTCCCTAGTTCTTTAACTACATATCCCACCCTTACCTCAATTTAAATATAATATAAAAGCAACTCCTTCTTCACAGCTATATTAGGGGGCTTTTATGGAGCCCTACACCATGATGAACCGGCTTTTCCCATATGGGGACCGAGGTTTGGGCAAATTAATCAAGGTCCGAAAAGCTTAGATTTTATGGAACTTACCCTGATGGTTGGCCATTCAATCCTATAGGGAGAACATGGCGGTAGATGGGTGTTCTGCTCCACCTCCACAGCCTTCCTGGTCTCCCCTTGCGTTACGTGAATGACACGTACGTACGCGCAGTAACGACTCCGGGTCAGAAATAAAAATTGCAAAAAATATCAGAAATTAGAAAATAGCGCATGCTGGGCCTGATTCATTGAGGAAAGTAAAGCAAAACAAAAGAGTAACTTTTCATCTTGGCAAAACCAAGAACATTGTTAGTCAACGGTATAATAGAGTAGCAAATGGCAAGCCATTTTTTTTCCAGAAATGCTGGCTCGTTTTAATAACTTACCATCTGACGCCTCCGTCTTTGTCGTCGACCCCTCCCCTATGCCATGCTTGCCAACTTTTACTTGTTGGCTTCAGGGAGATCCACGGGGAGGTGGGCGTGCGGGGGCGGGGCTTGACAAATCGCATCATTTTGGCACCACCCCCTAAACGATTGTCACAATGTTGGCCAATTACCGCAGGGGGCGGGGCTAAGATGTCACAATATTTGCATCATTAAGTCCCATCCCCTGCCACTTATCTATTGCGAGGGCGAGAACCGGGAGGTTGCCCTGCTCTCATGGTAGCCCGGGAGGTCTCCCAGAAATGCGGGAGTCTCCCGGACATTCCGGGTGAGTAGGCAACTATGCGTTAAAGAAAAGCAGCTAATGAATCTCTAGAGACTGAAGTGTCTTTTACATTTCTGTCTCCATTACTGAAGTCATGTTGTCTTACCTGTCAGTTTTTGATTAAATCTTGGTCTCCATGAAAATGGCCACCTCCATAGGCATCAATACATGGACATAGGACACAATTTCTGAACTGTGTCATCATGCCACAGATGGCGAAGCCAACCACGTCTTGTACTGGCTCAGCATCAGGGAGAATGCCAGACTCTTCAGGGAGTGAGGGAGATCACCCCTATTTCAGGGAGTCTCCCTGACATTCAGGGAGAGATGGCAAGTGTGCTCTGTGCAAATGAGAAGTAGGTTGGAAGCAAAGAAACATTCACTTGCATAACATATTACTTCAATAAACAACAGTAAATTATGTATGTAAATGTGTAATAGAAGGAGAGCTGATTTAGCTGCATGGATATTATTTTTTTAAATTGCACTTTTAAATTAAACGTTTCGAGGAGCTTCTAAAGGCTTCCCCTTGTCTTTCAGGATCTGTGAGGATCTATATCAGCAAAGCTATGATTGACAAGTTTGCTTATACAGCATTTCTTTGAGTGCATTTCCAGAGCACTATGCTGTAGTTTATAGCAGTCATCAAGAATACAGTCTGGGGGTCATTTACTGAATAAAATATAGGAGCGAACAACACAATGGCATTTAAACTTTCCACAATGCGCATGAAGAGGTAATGCCCTATTTCATACTGTCACGGCCTGTTTCAGAGGATCGTACATCGCACTATATCATATCTGGATCTTCTCCTTAATTCAGCCCCGTTTGTTTCCTAAAAACGTTTGACCCTCAGTTATATATAAAAACAATGCCCCAAGACACATCAGAGGCATTTAGTTGAGAGTTGGGGCAAGGACCACATCCACGGTGCTTGGATCATACTCAGGGAGTAGGTCTCCGCGGATTGCTGCGGTATAAGAATGCTGATTAGAACATTCTATTTCTATTAGAACATTCTAAACTGCAAAATAACAAGACAAAGCCAGACACGTTATTGTGGATATCCTGAATTCTATCCGGAATTTCCACGCCCAACTCTTTCAGTCCAGGACTCCAAACCCATATGGCACAGGTATTTACTTGTTCCGGCATATTCATCATTTTCCGGTAACTAAGACAGTCACCTTTTCTGGAAACAAATTGCCACCTGCCTATTTGTAATGTGTTTCTCCACTGTAAATTAAATTTGGGACCAATTTTACTGGCCAGGACAGTAAAAGACCAGCCAGGTGGAAGCCCTAGTTGTGACTCTTGTGAAGTAAGAAGACATGGTGTTAGCAGTGCAGTATTTCCTTCCCCTCCCCTCCATAATGCTGCATGTATTATATAACCACCAACTCCTTACATTAAACACAAGGAGCTATGGGCTAGATTTACTTAAAAAGACTTGGGGGTATATTTACTAAACTGCGGGTTTGAAAAAGCGGAGATGTTTCCTATAGCAACCAATCAGATTCTAGCTGTCATTTTGTAGAATGTACTAAATAAATAACAGCTAGAATCTGATTGGTTGCTATAGGCAACATCTCCACTTTTTCAAACCTGCAGTTTAGTAAATATACCCCCTAGAAATCTGTCTGCAGCTAACAACCTATTAAGAACCTTAAGGCGGTGCAGGATGACTTTATAAATGCCTCAGGCCCTGCAAAATTTGCATCAACTTAAGAATGAAATGCAAGCAGCAAATGGAGCCCTGGATGTGGCACTAGATGTTATTTCATATTAATCTGTCTGTGGCACAATGAGAGCATTCTTCTCTGCAGCATAATTTGTAGATGGGACCCAGGTGGTTGTAGAACTGATCCTGTGTAATGTAACTCAACTCTTTTTGCAGAGTGGAGCTGGCTGTGCACCCCTCCGCACAGTAAGTGTGCACTCTGCACCCCCGTATTACATGTCAGTAACCTTTCTTATCTTCTCCAAACTAATACACAGTTCTCCCTGGAACTCCGGTTATTACAGCCAGTAAATCATTGTCAGAGCCTCCGCTCTGTATCTTGAGTGACAGTCCCTCCTTTTGTGTCCATCTCCTGATCACATCACTTCCCGGGGATGACAGATCCTAGGCAGCTGAAATGGAATGGGATTATTCAGACAGGGCAAGGCATCTTTAGAGAGATAGTCGTTCATACTCTGCTGTATTCTCACATTCTTCACACACTTCAGTTTTGCACGGGAAACAGGACTCATAGATTTAAGGGGTTTAAAATAAATTTAATTTAGTGAGTATGTTTAACCTAAATTCCTATGTACCCTATGGATAACATGTAGGCATTATGCAAATTAGAAGTATGTTTCTTAATGTCTGTGTATTCAGGGGCGCACGGAGGAGTTGTCAGGGGGGGTTTCCTCCACCCCCGTAAAAAATTAATAATCTAGAGACCTGCCGCGCATGCGCGGCAGCGCCGTTTCGCCTGCACTGTAGTATACAGCAGCCGCGGCGCTGTCAAAGAATCGTCGGCGGCGGTGCTGTGTATACAATACAGCACCGCCACGGACGCTTCTTAGACAGCGCCGCGGCTGCTGAATACTATAGTAGGGCACTTTTTAGCGGAGGGGGGGTGGGTTTCTGGAGACCCAGAAACCCCCCCTGTGTGCGCCACTGGTATTAGAATGCATCGTGTGTTCTGTGTCCTAATTTCTGTGCATTAGGAGGAGGTGAGAGGTCTGTGTCCTGATGTCTGTATATTAGGAGGAGGGGAGAGGTCTGTGTCCTGATGTCTGTGTATTAGGAAGAGGTGAGAGGTCTATGTCCTGATATCTGTGTATTAGGAAGAGGTGAGAGGTCAGTGTGTCCTGATGTGTGTGTATTAGGAGGAGTAGAGAGGTCTGTGTCCTGATGTCTGTGTATTAGGAAGAGATGAGAGGTCAGTGTGTCCTGATGTCTGTGTATTAGGAGGAGGGGAAAGGTCTGTGTCCTGATGTCTGTGTATTAAGTTTGAGCATTATTCAGTTGCCCTGGTGTGGTAAGGGTTAAGGTCTAATTTCTTTCCACGACGTTAATCATACTTGCCAACTCTCCCGGAATGTCCGGGAGACTCCCAAAATCCGGGTAGGTCTCCCGGGAGAGCAGGCACGTATTCCGCATACTGTAATTTACTCACCAAAATGACACAATTCGTGGTGAATCGCGTCATTTTGGCCCTGCGCCAAAATGACGTGTTTCACCGCACCCCGCCACCTGCCCAGGATCTCCCGGAAATTCACTATTCAAAGATTGGCAAGTATGACATTAATGACAGGATGGCAATGCCAGAACTGGTATTGCGGCTGTACTTGTTACATATGCGACGCACGTGGAAGACATCGCCAGTGAAATCATGCTGCGGACAGGGGCTATTGCCGACGTATAACCATTTCATGGATTGGTCGAAACACTTAAAACTCTATATGCTCTATATGTACTTGGAGGGGATATATAACGCACACGTATGACCTATAATCTGTGTAGAATGAGGACACATGTGAAACGCATATTGCTGCATACTCTCGCTTTTGCATATCTTTTTATCTGACTTATTTTCTAATTTTGTCAACAGAACAGAGTCAGCCAAACTGACTACAGATTGTGTGGGAGAATAACACAGGATGCAGGCAGATAATCCAAGCAGCAGAGAATCTGGAAGGAGATAGAGACAACAAGTAGACCTCAAGGATGGTTCTCTTCGCTGCAGCTGCGGAGTTCGGCTTTTACGTCCATAATACAGCACCGGTAGACTGCATGTTGTCCACCCTGTTCTGGTTTTACTGAACTTGGGAGCTCCAAACAGGATTGATGAGCTGAGCACCTTCCTGGGATCCATTGTTCATCTTGGCGTCATCTTTGAATATTCACTTCTTTGGCTTCTTGGACTGGAATTATAAATCCATTCTACCACTCCGCTGTGTTTTCTTCTGTCAGCTCCACCTTTTCATGGTCACGTTCTGGACCCAAACACTGGACTTGTGGCTACTGAAGACTCGGCCATTTAAAGATGGCGGCTGGAGTGGCTACGTGGCTGCCCTTTGCTCGCGCGGCGGCAGTGGGATGGCTTCCTCTGGCAAAGAGGCAGATGCCCAAGCCTCCCAGTGACAAAAGAAAGAGAAATGATGAAATACTTGTGGTGAATGTAAGTGGAAGGAAGTTTCAGACTTGGAGAAACACGTTGGACCGGTACCCAGACACGTTGTTAGGCAGCACAGAGAAAGAATTCTTCTTCAACCAAGAGACGCAGGAATATTTTTTTGACCGTGATCCAGAGATGTTTAGACACATCTTAAACTTCTACCGGACAGGCAAACTTCATTACCCTCGCCATGAATGCATCCAGGCCTTCGACGAAGAGTTGTCATTCTATGGCATCATACCTGAGATCATTGGAGATTGTTGTCTAGAAGAATATCGTGACCGCAAAAAAGAGAACCTGGAGAGGCTAGCGGAGGACGTCGAAGCCGAAACTGCTAACGATGCCCCTCTGCCCCCCGACAGTACCTTCCGTCAGCGACTGTGGAGAGCCTTTGAAAACCCTCACACCAGCACAATGGCCCTAGTCTTCTACTACGTCACTGGCTTCTTTATTGCTGTGTCAGTGATAGCCAATGTGGTGGAGACAGTGCCTTGCCGCCCACCCGCTGGGCGCCTTAAGGAGCTGCCATGTGGGGAAAAGTATGTCTTAGCCTTTGACTGTATGGATACAGCCTGTGTCCTTATATTCACCTTTGAGTACCTCATGCGGCTATTCGCCGCCCCAAGCCGTTGTAAGTTTATGCGTAGTGTTATGAGCATCATTGACGTTGTGGCCATAATGCCCTACTACATTGGCCTGGTCATGCCAGACAACGAGAATGTGAGTGGTGCCTTCGTCACGTTACGTGTTTTCCGTGTCTTCCGGATCTTCAAATTCTCCCGACACTCCCAGGGACTGCGGATCCTTGGGTACACCTTGAAGAGTTGTGCCTCGGAGCTTGGCTTCCTCCTCTTCTCCCTCACCATGGCCATCATCATCTTTGCCACCGTCATGTTCTATGCGGAGAAAGGAACGAGCAAGACAAAGTTCACCAGCATTCCGGCTGCCTTCTGGTACACCATCGTTACCATGACAACACTAGGGTGAGTCGTGTGATCTCTTGTTTGACATGAAGGATATCATTGTTACTATGCCAACTTGGGAGTGAGTCATGTGATCTCCTATTTCCCCATGAAAAAATACCATGGTTACTATTACAATTCTAGGACGAGTCACGCACTACCATAAAGATGTTTCTCATAAAACAATTATAAGTCAACCGTATAACAAAACACGTGCGCAACAAAAGCCTTCCACAGAGTTTCTTTTTGTTAACTGACCTTTATTATTTACTTATTTATGTAGATATATATCTTGATGTGGCAGACTTTCACAAATGGATGAGACTTGTTCCCTTTCCGTAGATAATTATGGGCAATGTTACTTTTGATACAGGATGATTATAGGATTAAATATACCCTTCCCCATTGGTAATAAAAGCTAGCCACGTGTATTGTTATAGATCATCCTCTGGCAATTCTAGCGCATTGCTAACAGTGAACATCAGTGTGGGGTAGTAATGACATTAAGGGACTTCTAGTAATGACAGTGGTCTCCGAAATGATAGACACAGGGCCTGATTCATCATCATCACCATTTATTTATATAGCGCCACTGATTCCGCAGCGCTGTACAGAGAACTCACTCACATCAGTCCCTGCCCCATTGGAGCTTACAGTCTAAACTCCCTAACAGAGAGAGAGAGAGAGAGAGACTAGGGTCAATTTTGATAGCAGCCAATTAACCTACCAGTATGTTTTTGGAGTGTGGGAGGAAACCGGAGCACCCGGAGGAAACCCACGGAAACACGGAGAGAACATACAAACTCCACACAGATAAGGCCATGGTCGGGAATTGAACTCATAACCCCAGTGCTGTGAGGCAGAAGTGCTAACCACTTAGCCACTGTGCTGCCCAAACGCTACTTGCACATAAGTTGTGTGTTTAAAAAGCGCATGCAACTTGATCGTACTTCCGGCTGTATTCAAATCCGAGTGTATCTCACAATGGGTGTAACTACGCTCTGCCGAAACAGCACTTGCCGTATGTAGACACACAGAACAGATTGCAGTATACGCACGGGCGTAAGTACAATAAAAGTTTCCATCAGAATGCAGTTTTATTTTTATCAAGTTTTAAAACAACAACTGTTAACAGTATAATCATTTATATAAATATTTATTTTTAATTGTAACATTTTTACTTTTTTTTTCAATATATTGCATACACATGTTTTGTGATTGCTAGTGGTACACACGTGTACTTTTAACGCAACGTCTATGCTGTGTCAGTCATCATGTCAAGCAAAATACATAGGAGTGAAAACAAATGTACATACGACAAACACAGGACTTGAATCAGACCAGTCTGCTTTGGAACCTCTGAAAGGACGCGGCCGACGTTAATACGCTCCTTCCCTTCCCCGCTCCCATTTTCAAGTTGTAAGTGTCAGTTGTGTTTAGACATAAAATTGCGCTCATTGGCGTAATATCTTTTTCGGGGCATGCGCAGAGCTACTTCACGCAACTTTATGTCACGCCTGCGCAATGCCACCTTTGTGATAGTAACAGGAGTTTTTAGGTAAGTAAAGTAATAGTAGTGGAAGCCTCATATCAGACGAGCTGTCCCGGGATGATTTTTTTTGCTAATTAGGCCAGAAAAAATCATCTGTCACTGTTGCGATGACATTACAATAATATTTTTTCTGTGCGTTCTCCTGTGACTTTAAGTCCCACATATGTTATGGACGTATCCTGGTATGTCTTGTCTGTCAGAGCAGAGCGCACCTAGACCCGTATTCAACAAGAGACATTTTTTCAGATCCCCCCTTTATAAACACGAACATGCATATGCGGAATTATGTATGTATGCCCAAATTACATGCTTTTAATAAAAAAAAGCAATTTACTTTCGTTTTGTGTTCATTAATTAATCACACCATGCCAGTCTGGCTGCGCTGTATACACATGGAGTAATACTGTATATAATGTCTGGCTGTGCTGTATACACATGGAGTAATACTGTATATAATGTCTGGCTGTGCTGTATATACATGGAGTAATACTGTATACAATGTCTGGCTGTGCTGTATATACATGATGTAATACTGTATAGAATGTCTAGCTGTGCTGTATATACATGATGTAATACTGTATACAATGTCTGGCTGTGCTGTATATACATGATGTAATACTGTATACAATGTCTGGCTGTGCTGTATATACATGATGTAATACTGTATACAATGTCTGGCTGTGCTGTATACACATGATGTAATACTGTATACAATGTCTGGCTGTGCTGTATATACATGATGTAATACTGTATACAATGTCTAGCTGTGCTGTATATACATGATGTAATACTGTATACAATGTCTGGCTGTGCTGTATATACATGATGTAATACTGTATACAATGTCTGGCTGTGCTGTATATACATGATGTAATACTGTATACAATGTCTGGCTGTGCTGTATACACATGATGTAATACTGTATACAATGTCTGGCTGTGCTGTATATACATGATGTAATACTGTATACAATGTCTGGCTGTGCTGTATATACATGATGTAATACTGTATATAATGTCTGGCTGTGCTGAATATACATGATGTAATACTGTATATAATGTCTGTCTGTGCTGTATATACATGATGTAATACTGTATACAATGTCTGGCTGTGCTGTATATACATGATGTAATACTGTATATAATGTCTGGCTGTGCTGTATATACATGATGTAATACTGTATAGAATGTCTGGCTGTGCTGTATATACATATGGGGTAATATAGTATAGAATGTCTGGCTGTGCTGTATATACATGATGTAATACTGTATATAATGTCTGGCTGTGCTGTATACACATGATGTAATACTGTATATAATGTCTGGCTGTGCTGTATATACATGATGTAATACTGTATATAATGTCTGGCTGTGCTGTATACACATGATGTAATACTGTATACAATGTCTGGCTGTGCTGTATATACATGATGTAATACTGTATAGAATGTCTGGCTGTGCTGTATATACATGATGTAATACTGTATATAATGTCTGGCTGTGCTATATAAACATGATGTAATACTGTATATAATGTCTGGCTGTTCTGTATATACATGATGTAATACTGTATACAATGTCTGGCTGTGCTGTATACACATGATGTAATACTGTATATAATGTCTGGCTGTGCTGTATATACATGATGTAATACTGTATAGAATGTCTGGCTGTGCTGTATATACATGATGTAATACTGTATATAATGTCTGGATGTGCTGTATATACATGATGTAATACTGTATATAATGTCTGGCTGTGCTGTATACACATGATGTAATACTGTATAGAATGTCTGGCTGTGCTGTATACACATGATGTAATACTGTATAGAATGTCTGGCTGTGCTGTATATACATGATGTAATACAGTATACAATGTCTGGCTGTGCTGTATATACATGATGTAATACTGTATATAATGTCTGGCTGTGCTGTATATACATGATGTAATACAGTATACAATGTCTGGCTGTGCTGTATATACATGATGTAATACTGTATATAATGTCTGGCTGTGCTGTATACACATGATGTAATACAGTATACAATGTCTGGCTGTGCTGTATACACATGATGTAATACTGTATATAATGTCTGGCTGTGCTGTATACACATGATGTAATACTGTATATAATGTCTGGCTGTGTTGTATACACATGATGTAATACTGTATATAATGTCTGGCTGTGCTGTATATACATGATGTAATACAGTATAGAATGTCTGGCTGTGCTGTATATACATGATGTAATACTGTATAGACTGTCTGGCTGTGCTGTATATATATGATGTATTAGTGTATAGAATGTCTGGCTGTGCTGTATATACATGATGTAATACTGTATATAATGTCTGGCTGTGCTGTATATACATGATGTAATACAGTATACAATGTCTGGCTGTGCTGTATACACATGATGTAACACTGTATAGAATGTCTGACTGTGTTGTATATACATGATGTAATACAGTATACAATGTCTGGCTGTGCTGTATATACATGATGTAACACTGTATACAATGTCTGGCTGTGCTGTATATACATGATGTAACACTGTATACAATGTCTGGCTGTGCTGTATATACATGATGTAATACTGTATACAATGTCTGGCTGTGCTGTATATGCATGATGTAATACTGTATACAATGTCTGGCTGTGCTGTATATACATGATGTAATACTGTATAGAATGTCTGGCTGTGCTGTATATACATGATGTAATACTGTATAGAATGTCTGGCTGTGCTGTATATACATGATGTAATACTGTATAGAATGTCTGGCTGTGCTGTATATACATGATGTAATACTGTATATAATGTCTGGCTGTGCTGTATATACATGATGTAATACTGTATACAATGTCTGGCTGTGCTGTATATACATGATGTAATACTGTATACAATGTCTGGCTGTGCTGTATATACATGATGTAATACTGTATAGAATGTCTGGCTGTGCTGTATATACATGATGTAATACTGTATACAATGTCTGGCTGTGCTGTATATACATGATGTAACACTGTATAGAATGTCTGGCTGTGCTGTATACACATGATGTAATACTGTATAGAATGTCTGGCTGTGCTGTATATACATGATGTAATACTGTATATAATGTCTGGCTGTGCTGTATATACATGATGTAATACTGTATAGAATGTCTGGCTGTGCTGTATATACATGATGTAATACTGTATAGAATGTCTGGCTGTGCTGTATATACATGATGTAATACTGTATATAATGTCTGGCTGTGCTGTATATATGATGTAATACTGTATATAATGTCTGGCTGTGCTGTATATACATGATGTAATACTGTATATAATGTCTGGCTGTGCTGTATATACATGATGTAATACTGTATAGAATGTCTGGCTGTGCTGTATATACATGATGTAATACTGTATAGAATGTCTGGCTGTGCTGTATATACATGATGTAATACTGTATATAATGTCTGGCTGTGCTGTATATACATGATGTAATACTGTATATAATGTCTGGCTGTGCTGTATATACATGATGTAATACTGTATACAATGTCTGGCTGTGCTGTATATACATGATGTAATACTGTATAGAATGTCTGGCTGTGCTGTATATACATGATGTAATACTGTATACAATGTCTGGCTGTGCTGTATATACATGATGTAATACTGTATAGAATGTCTGGCTGTGCTGTATATACATGGGGTAATACTGTATACAATGTCTGGCTGTGCTGTATACACATGATGTAATACTGTATATAATGTCTGGCTGTGCTGTATATACATGATGTAATACTGTATAGAATGTCTGGCTGTGCTGTATATACATGATGTAATACTGTATATAATGTCTGGCTGTGCTGTATATACATGATGTAATACTGTATACAATGTCTGGCTGTGCTGTATATACATGATGTAATACTGTATACAATGTCTGGCTGTGCTGTATATACATGATGTAATACTGTATACAATGTCTGGCTGTGCTGTATATACATGATGTAATACTGTATAGAATGTCTGGCTGTGCTGTATATACATGATGTAATACTGTATACAATGTCTGGCTGTGCTGTATATACATGATGTAATACTGTATATAATGTCTGGCTGTGCTGTATATACATGATGTAATACTGTATACAATGTCTGGCTGTGCTGTATATACATGATGTAATACTGTATAGAATGTCTGGCTGTGCTGTATATACATGATGTAATACTGTATACAATGTCTAGCTGTGCTGTATATACATGATGTAATACTGTATACAATGTCTGGCTGTGCTGTATATACATGATGTAACACTGTATACAATGTCTGGCTGTGCTGTATATACATGATGTAATACTGTATATAATGTCTGGCTGTGCTGTATATACATGATGTAATACTGTATATAATGTCTGGCTGTGCTGTATATACATGATGTAATACTGTATACAATGTCTGGCTGTGCTGTATATACATGATGTAATACTGTATAGAATGTCTGGCTGTGCTGTATATACATGATGTAATACAGTATAGAATGTCTGGCTGTGCTGTATATACATGATGTAATACTGTATACAATGTCTGGCTGTGCTGTATATACATGATGTAATACTGTATACAATGTCTGGCTGTGCTGTATATACATGATGTAATACTGTATAGAATGTCTGGCTGTGCTGTGTACACATTGAGTAATACTGTATACAATGTCTGGCTGTGCTGTATATACATGATGTAATACTGTATAGAATGGCTGGCTGTGCTGTATATACATGATGTAATACTGTATATAATGTCTGGCTGTGCTGTATATACATGATGTAATACTGTATACAATGTCTGGCTGTCCTGTATATACATGATGTAATACTGTATATAATGTCTGGCTGTGCTGTATATACACATGGAGTAATACTGTATACAATGTCTGGCTGTGCTGTATATACATGATGTAATACCGTATATAATGTCTGGCTGTGCTGTATATACATGATGTAATACTGTATACAATGTCTGGCTGTGCTGTATATACATGATGTAATACTGTATACAATGTCTGGCTGTGCTGTATATACATGATGTAATACTGTATAGAATGTCTGGCTGTGCTGTATATATATGATGTATTAGTGTATAGAATGTCTGGCTGTGCTGTATATACATGATGTAATACTGTATACAATGTCTGGCTGTGCTGTATATACATGATGTAATACAGTATACAATGTCTGGCTGTGCTGTATATACATGATGTAATACTGTATAGAATGTCTGGCTGTGCTGTATATATATGATGTATTAGGGTATAGAATGTCTGGCTGTGCTGTATATACATGATGTAATACTGTATACAGTGTCTGGCTGTGCTGTATATACATGGGGTAATACTGTATACAATGTCTGGCTGTGCTGTATATACATGATGTAATACTGTATACAATGTCTGGCTGTGCTGTATATACATGATGTAATACTGTATACAATGTCTGGCTGTGTTGTATATACATGATGTAATACTGTATAGAATGTCTGGCTGTGCTGTATATATATGATGTATTAGGGTATAGAATGTCTGGCTGTGCTGTATATACATGATGTAATACTGTATACAGTGTCTGGCTGTGCTGTATATACATGGGGTAATACTGTATACAGTGTCTGGCTGTGCTGTATATATGTAGAGTAACGTAGAGCAGTGATTGGCTGCTCAGAGTAATCTCTGGTTCCGGTAACAGAGAATTACAGATTAATATGAGATATTGATAGGGCCTTATGCAGAAATTGCTCTGTATGAATTCTCCTTTTTCTTTGACACATATTTAAATGACTTTCCAGTTATCAGCCAGCAGCCCTGTAATAGGAGGAAAGGTGAATGCCTAGTGTATTATAATCCCGTCCGTCTTATTCATTCTGTGCGTAGAGATTCTGTCCGGCAGAACTTGCAGAATGAGCCACAGTAATCACATTCTCCCCCTCTATCAGGGGACACTTAATGTCTTCCTGTCATTCCTTTTCCCACCTGGCAAATATGGATGTCATGAAGCCATTATCATACCATCAATCTCCTGTGAATTATAACTTTGCAGCCACGGTGCTACATGTCATTCCTGCTTTGCCTTCAGAGTTTTGTCCACGACATACAACGGCTGCACTGACTTAAGCAATGTCACCATAGCAGAACATATCCATCTTATTACCTGCCCTCAGCTGTCTAAATAGGGCATTTTATATACCTGGGAAAGAGGGTCTGAAAGAACCAAACGTCCTTACACTCACAGCAGATTATTATTATTCTTAGTATCTTAGTAACGTAAATTATTTATGTTATATCTGAACACATTAACATCTTGTGTGAGCAGAATTGTATGTGCAGGGTCGTCGTTTGCAGGGCTACAGACGGGGATTTCAAGCACATATCAGTACCCCTCCGGAGATGTTAGGGGCTGTGAGGATGTGAAGGTAGCCGCAGGCTCTCTGCTATTTGTCCAGTCACCGGTTCCTGTTATCCTGCCTACTAATGAGCCAATTAGTATATGAGTCCCCGTTTTTCCTCTCTGCCCATCCCTAGGGTAGAAGCGGGCTGCTGCCGAGGGCCTCCGTACTGGTCTCGGCTCCAGGCAGTCGCTCCATCCACCCCTATTGGCATCCGCCACTCTGTAGCGACACCAAAGCCTTCCATCAGGCAATGCAATTGAATGGTGTTGCATGTGTTTCAAACAATTGCCTGCATTGGATACAAAACTTCGCCAGTCACTCTTGGCGCATCTGGTGCATATGTGAACCAGCTCTGCAGTGGAACTGGAAGCCCTTACTTCAGTGTGCAACGTTACATTTCACCAGTCCTTCAAATATTTACTTTATACTTGTCAAGATGCATGGTACAAGGCGATCAACAAAGCTGCACCAACATACATCTCCTCTCTTGTCTCAAAATATCGCCCAACTCGGCAACTCCGTTCTGCACAAGATCTGTGCCTCTTATCCACCCTCATTACATCCTCCCATTCCCGGTTACAGGACTTTTTTCGGGCTGCACCCACTCTATGGAATTCTCTCCCTCGCACAATAAGACTCTCCTCTGGTCTACAAACTTTCAAGCGTTCTCTGAAAACCCACCTCTTCAGACAAGCTTATAATATTCCTCAACCACCCTCTTAACCTCTCTACCTTACCCTATCACCACCCGTTACACAATTTCACACAAGACAACTACCCCCTGACCAACATTGTTGTGTGACGGGATCATTTAGCTTATGAGTCACTTTTACCTTTGCAGCCTGGCTGGGCCGAAATGCAAAACGTAGACTTAACCTCATGTATCAAACTCCCATTGTCCCATAGATTGTAAGCTTGCGAGCAGGGCCTTCTCACCTCTTTGTCTGTTTTACCCAGTTTGTTTATTAGTTTACTGTTTGTCCCCAATTGTAAAGCGCTACAGAATATGTTGGCGCTATATAAATAAAGGATGATGATGATGGTTCCGTCTACAAAGTCAATACCAATTATATGTATTTTGTCAAGGTCTGGTGCAGTTATGGGACCCAGGCATAAAGTTGCACAGTATAGTCTTAAATGACCTCCTTTTCTCTGAAGGTATGCATATTGGACGTCTCTTTATTCCCGTAAGATACCTATTCCCATGCTGCTCTTACATCTGTAGCTGCCGGTCGGGTTAGGACGTGTTCACATAATTGCGACACAATGCTACTTTTTCAGAGCTGTGTTCGTCTTTTCCTACATACAGTCATGCATACAACTCTAAGGAGACCCCTTGTGTGCACAAATCTGCAAGGTGGACGTAATGGGGAGGTGGTAAACTGGTGTTGGTGGGCAAAATTTGAGCTCGGCTCCAAGGTCAAATTGCATAAGACACGTTTAACTATAGCGGAGTGTTTGACACCCAAGAGAAATGCTTTGGTGCTCTGCCAAATGAGTCACTGTTTTCTTGAGCTGGGAAAAAAGGGAGAGACAAGGACCATTTTTCACCTACGCTTCCCTCCCTCTCTCTGCCAGATTGTCAGCTCTGTTGCCAGGCTATTAGCTGATGTATATCACGTTCTCTGCCAATGAGACAGATCCATCTAGCATGCTGGCATCCTGGTCTCTTGTTGTTATACTCTAACCTGTACAATTCGTTGTTGACGATCCATTTCTTCATTTTTGTTTTTTTTACTTCCTCTAAAATAAAAAAATAAAAATAATAATATAAGGTCAGACACGAAATACCTTTGAAAAGATATCTGCCAAATTTCGCTCCTTTAAGATCTGCAGATATTTATAAAGTAACTTAACAAGAATAAATATTTGGGACCGGATAATGGATCATATGGCGCTGCGAGCAGGTTGTGCTTGGCGCAGAGTCGTTTTGGCAGCCTGTCATTTAGCAGAGATTCATGTAGTGGGATCTCCATGGACCCCCAAGCTAGACAGCCGCTACCAAACAGCGAGATCATCATCATCATCATTTATTTATATAGCGCCACTGATTCCGCAGTGCTGTACAGAGAACTCACTCACATCAGTCCCTGCCCCATTGGAGCTTACAGTCTAAATTCCCTAATATAGACACACACAGACACAGAGACAAAGAGGGAGAGACACAGACAGACAGAGAGGGAGACACAGACAGATAGACAGAGAGGGAGAGACACAGACAGACAGAGAGGGAGACACAGACAGACAGAGAAGGAGAGACTAGGGTCAATTCTGATAGCAGCCAATTAACCTACTAGTATGTTTTTGAAGTGTGGGAGGAAACCGGAGCACCCGGAGGAAACCCACGCAAACACAGGGAGAACATACAAACTCCTGAGCATGCAGATCATTAGAGAGATTGGTGAATGAACAATCTGCATATTATAAATACAAATACTAAAGTTGACTTATTTGTCCTGCGATACATTCACTTCCTGTAAATATAATCTACTTGCACACTTGGCTCTTGGATGGGCAGAGACTGATTAATGGACTATATCGCATAGAGCAGCCACAAACAAGTACCGACACATATTATAGTAAATGGTGATATAGCCGCTATATCTGCTTTTGTGGAATGCTTTACAAATCCCTGAATAAATTAACATCTGCTGAAAGCTTCCTGTTACCATCCCCAGTTGCTGGACTGTCTGTACCTTTAGTGACAAGTCACTACTCTGCACACTTAATTCTCCAGCCCTTGTAAATATTATATTACAGCATCCAGGAATTGTGCTAATTTGCAGCCTGTATTGCATGAAAGTGGCACATTGATGTGATTATTACCAAGTTAGTAATGGATTCTTGGAGAGGAGGGAGAAGAAAGAACCATTCATATACCTCAGCTGCATAAATCAATACACTGACGCTCCTATTAGGCACAGTAAATCTGCTTCACATGAGCATGGTTGTCAGCTGTCCTTGATTCCCAGTGACTGTTCTGGGCCTTGAATATTTGTCCCTTGAAATCTGTGTCTATGGCAATGCGCTGTGTTTTTATTATTGACCAACTGCCTAATTCTAGCTGCTTTTTGATTTATTCGATGTATGCAGTTCAACATATCTGACCTTATCATGTTTCTTTTAATAAATATGGTATTCAAAATTTAGTAAAATTGTATTATGATCATGTCCAGTGGTCAGGTCATGTTGGGGGTGTAGTGTCCTATGTCTGTATAGAGTGTAATAGAATTGTATTATGATCATGTCCAGGGGTCAGGTCATGTTGGGGGTGTAGTGTCCTATGTCTGTATACAGTGTAATAGAATTGTATTATGATCATGTCCAGTGGTCAGGTCATGTTGGGGTGTAGTGTCCTATGTCTGTATACAGTGTAATAGAATTGTATTATGATCATGTCCAGTGGTCAGGTCATGTTGGGGATGTAGTGTCCTATGTCTGTACAGAGTGTAATAGAATTGTATTATGACCATGTCCAGGGGTCAGGTCATGTTGGAGGTGTAGTGTCCTATGTCTGTATACAGTGTAATAGAATTGTACTATGATCATGTCCAGTGGTCAGGTCATGTTGGGGGTGTAGTGTCCTATGTCTGTATACAGTGTAATAGAATTGTATTATGATCATGTCCAGGGGTCAGGTCATGTTGGGGGTGTAGTGTCCTATGTCTGTATACAGTGTAATAGAATTGTATTATGATCATGTCCAGTGGTCAGGTCATGTTGGGGGTGTAGTGTCCTATGTCTGTATACAGTGTAATAGAATTATATTATGATCATGTCCAGTGGTCAGGTCATGTTGGAGGTGTAATGTCCTATGTCTGTATAGAGTGTAATAGAATTGTATTATGATCTTGTCCAGTGGTCAGGTCATGTTGGGGGTGTAGTGTCCTATGTCTGTATAGAGTGTAATAGAATTGTATTATGATCATGTCCAGGGGTCAGGTCATGTTGGGGGTGTAGTGTCCGATGTCTGTATACAGTGTAATAGAATTGTATTATGATCATGTCCAGTGGTCAGGTCATGTTGGGGGTGTAGTGTCCTATGTCTGTATACAGTGTAATAGAATTGTATTATGATCATGTCCAGTGGTCAGGTCATGTTGGAGGTGTAATGTCCTATGTCTGTATACAGTGTAATAGAATTCTATTATGATCTTGTCCAGTGGTCAGGTCATGTTGGGGGTGTAGTGTCCTATGTCTGTATAGAGTGTAATAGAATTGTATTATGATCATGTCCAGTGGTCAGGTCATGTTGGGGGTGTAGTGTCCTATGTCTGTATAGAGTGTAATAGAATTGTATTATGATCATGTCCAGTGGTCAGGTCATGTTGGGGGTGTAGTGTCCGATGTCTGTATACAGTGTAATAGAATTGTATTATGATCATGTCCAGTGGTCAGGTCATGTTGGAGGTGTAGTGTCCTATGTCTGTATAGAGTGTAATAGAATTGTATTATGATCATGTCCAGTGGTCAGGTCATGTTGGGGGTGTAGTGTCCTATGTCTGTATAGTGTAATAGAATTGTATTATGATCATGTCCAGTGGTCAGGTCATGTTGGGGGTGTAGTGTTCTATGTCTGTACAGAGTGTAATAGAATTGTATTATGATCATGTCCAGTGATCAGGTCATGTTGGAGGTGTAGTGTCCTATGTCTGTATACAGTGTAATAGAATTGTATTATGATCATGTCCAGTGGTCAGGTCATGTTGGAGGTGTAGTGTCCTATGTCTGTATACAGTGTAATAGAATTGTATTATGATCATGTCCACTGGTCAGGTAATGTTTGGGTGTAGTGTCATATGTCTGTATACAGTGTAATAGAATTGTAATGTGATTATGTCCAGTGGTCAGGTCATGTTGGGGGTGTAGTGTAATATGTCTGTATAGAGTGTAATAGAATTGTATTATGATCATGTCCAGTTGTCAGGTCATGTTGGGGGTGTAGTGTCCTATGTCTGTATAGAGTGTAATAGAATTGTATTATGATCATGTCCAGTGGTCAGGTCATGTTGGGGGTGTAGTGTCCTATGTCTGTATAGAGTGTAATAGAATTGTATTATAATCATGTCCAGTGGTCAGGTCATGTTGGAGGTGTAGTGTCCTATGTCTGTATAGAGTAGAGATGGTCACTGACCCCCGTGTTTTGGTTTTGGATTCGGTTTTGGATCTGGATTACCGTCGTGTTTTGGTTTTGGTTTTGGTTTTGCAAAACCTCCATTGCGTGTTTTGGTTTTGGTTTTGGTTTTGTTTGGTTTTGTTTTGCTATTTTTTGGGAAAATCCATGTTTTTGGGCCTAAATTAACCCAATTTAGTGCTCCAACTGTTTTAGAGACAAGTAATCTAATTGTTGAGGTAATAAATCATCCCAAAAAACAGTTTAATTCTTCGTTGGTAGGCCTATTCTACACACAAAACAGATTGTCTTCCTCTCCATCTATGCATATTGGCAATGCAGCCATCGTCTTTGAATGTATATTACACCCTACACTTATAGTTAAATATGTAAAGAAATGGAAAAAGCCAGTTTGGTTTCTGTCTCTCAAGGCCCCCCTCCACTTGTATAAAATACCAAAAAATTCAGCCATTATAGACTGTACAATATTATGAAAAATGGACAAAGCCAGTTTAGGGTCACTCTGTCTATGACACCCTACCCTTAAGGATAAATTGCCCTAACAGCAGCCTTTCAAGATGGTATGTGATATGGAAATGCCACAAGTCCCTTTCCTCTTTGGGGGTAGATTGCACCCTACACTTACATAGAAAGTTTTAAAAAGATGTTATCGGCATCATCTTCAGCTTCATCCTCACCCTCATCAGTGTTATCGTCATCATCACAGACTATCAATTCATCGCCGCTTGAATCCGCCATTAGAGAACAGTCAGTGCTTGCATGTCTTGGATGGTGAAGGCCTTCCTCGTGGAAGATGTAGTTCATTTTTATAAACATCATTTTCTCCACATTTTTGGGAAGTAACCTTCTACGGCGATCACTGACTAAGTTCCCTGCTGTGCTGAACACTCGTTCAGAGTACACACTGGAGGGTGGGCAGCTTAGGTATTGCAAAGCAAGTTTGTACATGGGTTTCCAAATAGCTTGCTTTTCTTCCCAGTAAGGAAAGGGACTGTCTGACATTTCCATATCAACTACCTCTTGAAAGTAATCCTCCACCATCCTTTGCATGTTTATACTCATATTGGATGGACTTATGGGCAAAGTGACACTTTTTTTTGAAAAATCCTTCAAACCAGCCCAGATGTTAAATTGTTCTCGTCTGCCCCCTGTGTCTTCCCTGCTTCTTTTTTGGAAATTTAATTTTTTACGAGCAACAGCTTGAGAAAGTGAAGGAGGACACGTCGTCAAGCCGAGGCCCAGTTCAGCGGCCAACTTGCTGAGCAATAGCTCCTTGCAAAAGTTCACATCTCGCTCATTTACAAGTAAAGACTCAATGTAGGTTTTAAACCTTGGATCAAGCACAGTGGCCAAAACGTACTGATCCGAGTTCAAGATCTTAATAACTCGAGGATCATTGTGAAGCGAATTAAGTACTTGATCGACAAGGCCAACATACTTTGCTGAATTGCTTGCTTTCAGCTCCTCCTTCATTTTCTCAAGCTGCTTTTCCAATAGTCTAATTAAAGGAATGACTTGGCTCAAACTAGCAGAGTCTGCACTGACCTCACATGTCACAACTTCAAATGGTTTCAGCACCTTGCACAGCACTGAAAGGATTCCCCACTGTGCAAGAGTGAAATACATCCCCCCTCCTTTCCCAATGTCATGACTTGTGCAATATGCTTGGATGGCTTTGCGCTGTTCCTCCATCCTCTGAAGCATGTACAGGGTGGAATTCCACCGAGTTACCACCTCTTGCTTAAGTTGGTGGCAGGGCAAGTTAAACTGCTCTTGGAGCTGCTGTAATCTCCTACATGCTGTGGCTGAATGCCTGAAATGGCCTGAAATTTTACGGGCCACCGAAAGCATCTCCTGCACCTCACGGTTGTTTCGTAGGAAGCTCTGCACCACCAAGTTGATGGTGTGAGCAAAACAGGGAATATGTTGGAAATCACCCAGCTGTAATGCTCGCACTATATTGTTGGCGTTATCTGAAATGACATACCCTGGGGAGAGTCCGAGTGGTATAAGCCATGCATCAATCACATCTCTCAGTTTGCGTAACAAATTGTCAGCCGTATGCCTGTTAGTGAAGCCGGTGATACAAAGAGTGGCCTGCCTGTGACAAATGTTACGTAGTGGTGTACATGCTGCTGCTGTTCCTGCTGGTGAAGGTGAATGACCAACCCAGTGGGCTGTCACAGTCATATAGTCTTTGGTTTGGCCACTTCCACTTGTCCACATATCTGTGGTTAAGTGAACAGTGGGCAGAATGGCATTTTTCAGCGCAATCTCTACATTTTTACACACTTTTTGGTATAGTTGTGGAATAGCTTTACGGGAGAAATGGTGTCGCGATGGAATTCTGTAACGCGGACACAAAACCTCAATTAACTGTGAAAAACCAGCTGCGTTTATGGTGGAGATTGGACGCAGATCTAACACTAACATTGCAGCCATGGCGTCTGTGATTCGCTTGGCGACTGGGTGACTGCTGTCATATTTGCTTCCCCTCGCAAAGGATTGTTTCACAGTTAATTGCTGAAATGTAGGACTGCTCATTTTATTCACCTGCCTCTGGGATGACGATTCACCCCCAGCAGCAGCAACAGCAGCAGCAGGACTAACGCTTTCTTCAGAGGAATCAATAATAGTGCCGGAGTCATCCAGCCTTAAGTGGGATGCCGGGCTAACTCCGAGCGCTACTGAGGATATTGATGAGGATGGTGTGGTGGGTGTATTTTGTGGCCGTCGGTATGTCGGTGAGCGGAGGGTCTTAGCTGATGAGGGAGTGCTTGTATTCTTTTGGGAAGAACTTTCAGCTTTTCCCAACACTTTGCCATGAACTCTCGTTAAATGGCGTAACATAGACGAGGTTCCAAGATGGTTAAGGTCCCTCCCTCGACTGACTGTGGCTTCACATACACTACAAATGGCTATACAATTGTTGTCTGGATTTGGGTAGAAATAATTCCACACATAAGAAGTGGATTTTTTTGTTTTATGCCCAGGCATGACAATGGCCTTTTTCTTGTCACGTGCCAGAACTGCTGCCACTGGTGCAGGACTTACACAAACAACCTCATCCTCATCAACATCCTCATTAGCGCCCTCGTCGCCTACACAAATCTCCCCCTCATCCTCTTCTAATTCCAAAGTGGCATCCTCAATTTGGGTATCACCGGCTACACTCGGGCTATTAAGGCACACATCAGCAGAATGCTCACGATTAGACATCCCACTGTTGGATGGACTCTCCACAGGGATTGTTGTCATTTGTGAATCAGAGCAAATATTCTCCTGTAATGCCTCACTGGTATCTTGCAGCTCAGCTTTGACGCGTAACAGTAGTTGTGCACCAATTGTAGGCTGGGTAACTTTTTGGGATCTGCCACTAATAGCCAAAGGTGAAGGCCTCATTCTCTCTTTGCCACTGCGTGTGTAGAATGGCATGCTTGCAATTTTTTTTTTATCGTCACTTAACTTTTGCTCAGTTACACTTCGTTTTCGCTTCAATACAGTAAATTTTTTTTTGGTTTTTGTTTTTTGCACTAATTTGAAAACACTCTGTTGTTTGACATCGCCTTGGCCAGATGACGTACTGGGAACACTAACATCAGGACTGGTGACAGAACCTGGTTGCTCATTTAGATCATATGTGGACTGCTTTGAATCCATTGCGTAGATACTGCTGACAGATATGACTTTTGACAGCCAGAAATATTAATGCACAATTAGGGAGGACACCCCAAAAACACTGAGGAGTGCTAAAATTTATTGAGTAGATACTGCTGACAGATATGACTTTTGACAGCCAGAAATATTAATGCACAATTAGAGAGGACACCCCAAAAACACTGAGGAGTGCTTAAAATTATTGAGTAGATACTGCTGACAGATATGACTTTTGACAGCCAGAAATATTAATGCACAATTAGAGAGGACACCCCAAAAACACTGAGGAGTGCTTAAAATTATTGAGTAGATACTGCTGACAGATATGACTTTTGACAGCCAGAAATATTAATGCACAATTAGAGAGGACACCCCAAAAACACTGAGGAGTGCTAACATTTATTGAGTAGATACTGCTGACAGATATGACTTTTGACAGCCAGAAATATTAATGCACAATTAGAGAGGACACCCCAAAAACACTGAGGAGTGCTTAAAATTATTGAGTAGATACTGCTGACAGATATGACTTTTGACAGCCAGAAATATTAATGCACAATTAGAGAGGACACCCCAAAAACACTGAGGAGTGCTTAAAATTATTGAGTAGATACTGCTGACAGATATGACTTTTGACAGCCAGAAATATTAATGCACAATTAGAGAGGACACCCCAAAAACACTGAGGAGTGCTAACATTTATTGAGTAGATACTGCTGACAGATATGACTTTTGACAGCCAGAAATATTAATGCACAATTAGAGAGGACACCCCAAAAACACTGAGGAGTGCTAACATTTATTGAGTAGATACTGCTGACAGATATGACTTTTGACAGCCAGAAATATTAATGCACAATTAGAGAGGACACCCCAAAAACACTGAGGAGTGCTAACATTTATTGAGTAGATACTGCTGACAGATATGACTTTTGACAGCCAGAAATATTAATGCACAATTAGGGAGGACACCCCAAAAACACAGAGGAGTGCTAAAATTTATTGAGTAGATACTGCTGACAGATATGACTTTTGACAGCCAGAAATATTAATGCACAATTAGAGAGGACACCCCAAAAACACTGAGGAGTGCTTAAAATTATTGAGTAGATACTGCTGACAGATATGACTTTTGACAGCCAGAAATATTAATGCACAATTAGAGAGGACACCCCAAAAACACTGAGGAGTGCTTAAAATTATTGAGTAGATACTGCTGACAGATATGACTTTTGACAGCCAGAAATATTAATGCACAATTAGAGAGGACACCCCAAAAACACTGAGGAGTGCTAACATTTATTGAGTAGATACTGCTGACAGATATGACTTTTGACAGCCAGAAATATTAATGCACAATTAGAGAGGACACCCCAAAAACACTGAGGAGTGCTAACATTTATTGAGTAGATACTGCTGACAGATATGACTTTTGACAGCCAGAAATATTAATGCACAATTAGAGAGGACACCCCAAAAACACTGAGGAGTGCTAACATTTATTGAGTAGATACTGCTGACAGATATGACTTTTGACAGCCAGAAATATTAATGCACAATTAGGGAGGACACCCCAAAAACACAGAGGAGTGCTAAAATTTATTGAGTAGATACTGCTGACAGATATGACTTTTGACAGCCAGAAATATTAATGCACAATTAGAGAGGACACCCCAAAAACACTGAGGAGTGCTTAAAATTATTGAGTAGATACTGCTGACAGATATGACTTTTGACAGCCAGAAATATTAATGCACAATTAGAGAGGACACCCCAAAAACACTGAGGAGTGCTAACATTTATTGAGTAGATACTGCTGACAGATATGACTTTTGACAGCCAGAAATATTAATGCACAATTATGGGGGACAACCCAAAAGCGCTGGGGAGTGCCAAATATGAAGAAAAAATAATAAACCTCTATCCTCCTCTCTGCACTAGCGATTTTGGTTAGAGCAATTGCAAGAACAATATTGTATTCTTTCTCTGTCCCTGCTCTAATTAGCCTATGACTACACCCTGCTCTCTCCCTCTGTCAAATGGCGATGGATTGCTGTGGAGGCGTGTATTTATAAAGTTGAAGTATCGCGAGAACCGAGTCCCGAGATCCGACGACGTCACAATGACGTTCGGCCTCGATTTGGATTCGGAATTGGCGGGAGAGTACCGAGCTGCTCAGCTCGGTACTCGGATACCCAAAGTTCGGGTGGGTTCGGTTCTCGGAGAACCGGACCCGCCCATCTCTAGTATAGAGTTTACTAGAATTGTATTATGATCATGTCCAGTGGTCAGGTCATGTTGGGGGTGTAGTGTCCTATGTCTGTACACAGTGTAATAGAATTGTATTATGATCATGTCCAGTGGTCATGTCATGTTGGAGATGAAGTGTCCTATGTCTGTATAGAGTTTAATAGAATTGTATTATGATCATGTCCAGTGGTCAGGTCATGTTGGAGGTATAGTGTCCTATGTCTGTATAGAGTTTAATAGAATTGTATTATGATCATGTCCAGTGGTCAGGTCATATTGGAGGTGTAGTGTCCTATGTCTGTATACAGTGTAATAGAATTGTATTATGATCATGTCCAGTGGTCAGGTCATGTTGCGCTGTAGTTTCCTATGTCTGTATATAGTGTAATAGAATTGTATTATGATCATGTGCAGTGGTCAGGTCATGTTGGGGGTGTAGTGTAATATGTCTGTATAGAGTGTAATAGAATTGTATTATGATCATGTCCAGTTGTCAGGTCATGTTGGGGGTGTAGTGTCCTATGTCTGTATAGAGTGTAATAGAATTGTATTATGATCATGTCCAGTGGTCAGGTCATGTTGGGGGTGTAGTGTCCTATGTCTGTATAGAGTGTAATAGAATTGTATTATGATCATGTCCAGTGGTCAGGTCATGTTGGAGGTGTAGTGTCCTATGTCTGTATAGAGTGTAATAGAATTGTATTATGATCATGTCCAGTGGTCAGGTCATGTTGGGGGTGTATTGCCCTATGTCTGTATAGAGTTTACTAGAATTGTATTATGATCATGTCCAGTGGTCAGGTCATGTTGGGGGTGTAGTGTCCTATGTCTGTACACAGTGTAATAGAATTGTATTATGATCATGTCCAGTGGTCATGTCATGTTGGAGATGAAGTGTCCTATGTCTGTATAGAGTTTAATAGAATTGTATTATGATCATGTCCAGTGGTCAGGTCATGTTGGAGGTATAGTGTCCTATGTCTGTATAGAGTTTAATAGAATTGTATTATGATCATGTCCAGTGGTCAGGTCATATTGGAGGTGTAGTGTCCTATGTCTGTATACAGTGTAATAGAATTGTATTATGATCATGTCCAGTGGTCAGGTCATGTTGGGCTGTAGTTTCCTATGTCTGTATATAGTGTAATAGAATTGTATTATGATCATGTCCAGTGGTCAGGTCATGTTGGGGGTGTAGTGTCCTATGTCTGTATACAGTGTAATAGAATTGTATTATGATCATGTCCAGTGGTCAGGTCATGTTGGGGGTGTAGTGTCCTATGTCTGTATAGAGTGTAATAGAATTGTATTATGATCATGTTCAGTGGTCAGGTCATGTTGGGGGTATAGTGTCCTGTGTCTGTATACAGTGTAATAGAATTGTATTATGATCATGTCCAGTGGTCAGGTCATGTTGGGGGTGTAGTGTCCTATGTCTGTATAGACTGTAATAGTATTGTATTATGATCATGTCCAGTGGTCAGGTCATGTTGGGGGTGTAGTGTCCTATGTCTGTATACAGTGTAATAGAATTGTATTATGATCATGTCCAGTGGTCAGGTCATGTTGGAGGTGTAGTGTCCTATGTCTGTATACAGTGTAATAGAATTGTATTATGATCATTTCCAGGGGTCAGGTCATGTTGGGGGTGTAGTGTCCTATGTCTGTATAGAGTGTACTAGAATTGTATTATGATCATGTCCAGTGGTCAGGTCATGTTGGGGGTGTAGTGTCCTATGTCTGTATAGAGTGTAATAGAATTGTATTATGATCATGTCCAGGGGTCAGGTCATGTTGGGGGTGTAGTGTCCTATGTCTGTATACAGTGTAATAGAATTGTATTATGATCATGTCCAGTGGTCAGGTCATGTTGGGGGTGTAGTGTCCTATGTCTGTATACAGTGTAATAGAATTGTATTATGATCATGTCCAGTGGTCAGGTCATGTTGGGGATGTAGTGTCCTATGTCTGTACAGAGTGTAATAGAATTGTATTATGACCATGTCCAGGGGTCAGGTCATGTTGGAGGTGTAGTGTCCTATGTCTGTATACAGTGTAATAGAATTGTATTATGATCATGTCCAGTGGTCAGGTCATGTTGGGGGTGTAGTGTCCTATGTCTGTATACAGTGTAATAGAATTGTATTATGATCATGTCCAGGGGTCAGGTCATGTTGGGGGTGTAGTGTCCTATGTCTGTATACAGTGTAATAGAATTGTATTATGATCATGTCCAGTGGTCAGGTCATGTTGGGGGTGTAGTGTCCTATGTCTGTATACAGTGTAATAGAATTATATTATGATCATGTCCAGTGGTCAGGTCATGTTGGAGGTGTAATGTCCTATGTCTGTATAGAGTGTAATAGAATTGTATTATGATCTTGTCCAGTGGTCAGGTCATGTTGGGGGTGTAGTGTCCTATGTCTGTATAGAGTGTAATAGAATTGTATTATGATCATGTCCAGGGGTCAGGTCATGTTGGGGGTGTAGTGTCCGATGTCTGTATACAGTGTAATAGAATTGTATTATGATCATGTCCAGTGGTCAGGTCATGTTGGGGGTGTAGTGTCCTATGTCTGTATACAGTGTAATAGAATTGTATTATGATCATGTCCAGTGGTCAGGTCATGTTGGAGGTGTAATGTCCTATGTCTGTATACAGTGTAATAGAATTCTATTATGATCTTGTCCAGTGGTCAGGTCATGTTGGGGGTGTAGTGTCCTATGTCTGTATAGAGTGTAATAGAATTGTATTATGATCATGTCCAGTGGTCAGGTCATGTTGGGGGTGTAGTGTCCTATGTCTGTATAGAGTGTAATAGAATTGTATTATGATCATGTCCAGTGGTCAGGTCATGTTGGGGGTGTAGTGTCCGATGTCTGTATACAGTGTAATAGAATTGTATTATGATCATGTCCAGTGGTCAGGTCATGTTGGAGGTGTAGTGTCCTATGTCTGTATAGAGTGTAATAGAATTGTATTATGATCATGTCCAGTGGTCAGGTCATGTTGGGGGTGTAGTGTCCTATGTCTGTATAGAGTGTAATAGAATTGTATTATGATCATGTCCAGTGGTCAGGTCATGTTGGGGGTGTAGTGTTCTATGTCTGTACAGAGTGTAATAGAATTGTATTATGATCATGTCCAGTGATCAGGTCATGTTGGAGGTGTAGTGTCCTATGTCTGTATACAGTGTAATAGAATTGTATTATGATCATGTCCAGTGGTCAGGTCATGTTGGAGGTGTAGTGTCCTATGTCTGTATACAGTGTAATAGAATTGTATTATGATCATGTCCACTGGTCAGGTAATGTTTGGGTGTAGTGTCATATGTCTGTATACAGTGTAATAGAATTGTAATGTGATCATGTCCAGTGGTCAGGTCATGTTGGGGGTGTAGTGTAATATGTCTGTATAGAGTGTAATAGAATTGTATTATGATCATGTCCAGTTGTCAGGTCATGTTGGGGGTGTAGTGTCCTATGTCTGTATAGAGTGTAATAGAATTGTATTATGATCATGTCCAGTGGTCAGGTCATGTTGGGGGTGTAGTGTCCTATGTCTGTATAGAGTGTAATAGAATTGTATTATAATCATGTCCAGTGGTCAGGTCATGTTGGAGGTGTAGTGTCCTATGTCTGTATAGAGTTTACTAGAATTGTATTATGATCATGTCCAGTGGTCAGGTCATGTTGGGGGTGTAGTGTCCTATGTCTGTACACAGTGTAATAGAATTGTATTATGATCATGTCCAGTGGTCATGTCATGTTGGAGATGAAGTGTCCTATGTCTGTATAGAGTTTAATAGAATTGTATTATGATCATGTCCAGTGGTCAGGTCATGTTGGAGGTATAGTGTCCTATGTCTGTATAGAGTTTAATAGAATTGTATTATGATCATGTCCAGTGGTCAGGTCATATTGGAGGTGTAGTGTCCTATGTCTGTATACAGTGTAATAGAATTGTATTATGATCATGTCCAGTGGTCAGGTCATGTTGCGCTGTAGTTTCCTATGTCTGTATATAGTGTAATAGAATTGTATTATGATCATGTGCAGTGGTCAGGTCATGTTGGGGGTGTAGTGTAATATGTCTGTATAGAGTGTAATAGAATTGTATTATGATCATGTCCAGTTGTCAGGTCATGTTGGGGGTGTAGTGTCCTATGTCTGTATAGAGTGTAATAGAATTGTATTATGATCATGTCCAGTGGTCAGGTCATGTTGGGGGTGTAGTGTCCTATGTCTGTATAGAGTGTAATAGAATTGTATTATGATCATGTCCAGTGGTCAGGTCATGTTGGAGGTGTAGTGTCCTATGTCTGTATAGAGTGTAATAGAATTGTATTATGATCATGTCCAGTGGTCAGGTCATGTTGGGGGTGTATTGCCCTATGTCTGTATAGAGTTTACTAGAATTGTATTATGATCATGTCCAGTGGTCAGGTCATGTTGGGGGTGTAGTGTCCTATGTCTGTACACAGTGTAATAGAATTGTATTATGATCATGTCCAGTGGTCATGTCATGTTGGAGATGAAGTGTCCTATGTCTGTATAGAGTTTAATAGAATTGTATTATGATCATGTCCAGTGGTCAGGTCATGTTGGAGGTATAGTGTCCTATGTCTGTATAGAGTTTAATAGAATTGTATTATGATCATGTCCAGTGGTCAGGTCATATTGGAGGTGTAGTGTCCTATGTCTGTATACAGTGTAATAGAATTGTATTATGATCATGTCCAGTGGTCAGGTCATGTTGGGCTGTAGTTTCCTATGTCTGTATATAGTGTAATAGAATTGTATTATGATCATGTCCAGTGGTCAGGTCATGTTGGGGGTGTAGTGTCCTATGTCTGTATACAGTGTAATAGAATTGTATTATGATCATGTCCAGTGGTCAGGTCATGTTGGGGGTGTAGTGTCCTATGTCTGTATAGAGTGTAATAGAATTGTATTATGATCATGTTCAGTGGTCAGGTCATGTTGGGGGTATAGTGTCCTGTGTCTGTATACAGTGTAATAGAATTGTATTATGATCATGTCCAGTGGTCAGGTCATGTTGGGGGTGTAGTGTCCTATGTCTGTATAGACTGTAATAGTATTGTATTATGATCATGTCCAGTGGTCAGGTCATGTTGGGGGTGTAGTGTCCTATGTCTGTATACAGTGTAATATAATTGTATTATGATCATGTCCAGTGGTCAGGTCATGTTGGAGGTGTAGTGTCCTATGTCTGTATACAGTGTAATAGAATTGTATTATGATCATTTCCAGGGGTCAGGTCATGTTGGGGGTGTAGTGTCCTATGTCTGTATAGAGTGTACTAGAATTGTATTATGATCATGTCCAGTGGTCAGGTCATGTTGGGGGTGTAGTGTCCTATGTCTGTATAGAGTGTAATAGAATTGTATTATGATCATGTCCAGCGGTCAGGTCATGTTGGAGGTGTAGTGTCCTATGTCTGTATACAGTGTAATAGAATTGTATTATGATCATGTCCAGCGGTCAGGTCATGTTGGAGGTGTAGTGTCCTATGTCTGTATAGAGTGTAATAGAATTGTATTATGATCATGTCCAGTGGTCAGGTCATGTTGGGGGTGTATTGCCCTATGTCTGTATAGAGTTTACTAGAATTGTATTATGATCATGTCCAGTGGTCAGGTCATGTTGGGGGTGTAGTGTCCTATGTCTGTACACAGTGTAATAGAATTGTATTATGATCATGTCCAGTGGTCATGTCATGTTGGAGATGAAGTGTCCTATGTCTGTATAGAGTTTAATAGAATTGTATTATGATCATGTCCAGTGGTCAGGTCATGTTGGGGGTGTAGTGTTCTATGTCTGTACAGAGTGTAATAGAATTGTATTATGATCATGTCCAGTGATCAGGTCATGTTGGAGGTGTAGTGTCCTATGTCTGTATACAGTGTAATAGAATTGTATTATGATCATGTCCAGTGGTCAGGTCATGTTGGAGGTGTAGTGTCCTATGTCTGTATACAGTGTAATAGAATTGTATTATGATCATGTCCACTGGTCAGGTAATGTTTGGGTGTAGTGTCATATGTCTGTATACAGTGTAATAGAATTGTAATGTGATCATGTCCAGTGGTCAGGTCATGTTGGGGGTGTAGTGTAATATGTCTGTATAGAGTGTAATAGAATTGTATTATGATCATGTCCAGTTGTCAGGTCATGTTGGGGGTGTAGTGTCCTATGTCTGTATAGAGTGTAATAGAATTGTATTATGATCATGTCCAGTGGTCAGGTCATGTTGGGGGTGTAGTGTCCTATGTCTGTATAGAGTGTAATAGAATTGTATTATAATCATGTCCAGTGGTCAGGTCATGTTGGAGGTGTAGTGTCCTATGTCTGTATAGAGTTTACTAGAATTGTATTATGATCATGTCCAGTGGTCAGGTCATGTTGGGGGTGTAGTGTCCTATGTCTGTACACAGTGTAATAGAATTGTATTATGATCATGTCCAGTGGTCATGTCATGTTGGAGATGAAGTGTCCTATGTCTGTATAGAGTTTAATAGAATTGTATTATGATCATGTCCAGTGGTCAGGTCATGTTGGAGGTATAGTGTCCTATGTCTGTATAGAGTTTAATAGAATTGTATTATGATCATGTCCAGTGGTCAGGTCATATTGGAGGTGTAGTGTCCTATGTCTGTATACAGTGTAATAGAATTGTATTATGATCATGTCCAGTGGTCAGGTCATGTTGCGCTGTAGTTTCCTATGTCTGTATATAGTGTAATAGAATTGTATTATGATCATGTGCAGTGGTCAGGTCATGTTGGGGGTGTAGTGTAATATGTCTGTATAGAGTGTAATAGAATTGTATTATGATCATGTCCAGTTGTCAGGTCATGTTGGGGGTGTAGTGTCCTATGTCTGTATAGAGTGTAATAGAATTGTATTATGATCATGTCCAGTGGTCAGGTCATGTTGGGGGTGTAGTGTCCTATGTCTGTATAGAGTGTAATAGAATTGTATTATGATCATGTCCAGTGGTCAGGTCATGTTGGAGGTGTAGTGTCCTATGTCTGTATAGAGTGTAATAGAATTGTATTATGATCATGTCCAGTGGTCAGGTCATGTTGGGGGTGTATTGCCCTATGTCTGTATAGAGTTTACTAGAATTGTATTATGATCATGTCCAGTGGTCAGGTCATGTTGGGGGTGTAGTGTCCTATGTCTGTACACAGTGTAATAGAATTGTATTATGATCATGTCCAGTGGTCATGTCATGTTGGAGATGAAGTGTCCTATGTCTGTATAGAGTTTAATAGAATTGTATTATGATCATGTCCAGTGGTCAGGTCATGTTGGAGGTATAGTGTCCTATGTCTGTATAGAGTTTAATAGAATTGTATTATGATCATGTCCAGTGGTCAGGTCATATTGGAGGTGTAGTGTCCTATGTCTGTATACAGTGTAATAGAATTGTATTATGATCATGTCCAGTGGTCAGGTCATGTTGGGCTGTAGTTTCCTATGTCTGTATATAGTGTAATAGAATTGTATTATGATCATGTCCAGTGGTCAGGTCATGTTGGGGGTGTAGTGTCCTATGTCTGTATACAGTGTAATAGAATTGTATTATGATCATGTCCAGTGGTCAGGTCATGTTGGGGGTGTAGTGTCCTATGTCTGTATAGAGTGTAATAGAATTGTATTATGATCATGTTCAGTGGTCAGGTCATGTTGGGGGTATAGTGTCCTGTGTCTGTATACAGTGTAATAGAATTGTATTATGATCATGTCCAGTGGTCAGGTCATGTTGGGGGTGTAGTGTCCTATGTCTGTATAGACTGTAATAGTATTGTATTATGATCATGTCCAGTGGTCAGGTCATGTTGGGGGTGTAGTGTCCTATGTCTGTATACAGTGTAATAGAATTGTATTATGATCATGTCCAGTGGTCAGGTCATGTTGGAGGTGTAGTGTCCTATGTCTGTATACAGTGTAATAGAATTGTATTATGATCATTTCCAGGGGTCAGGTCATGTTGGGGGTGTAGTGTCCTATGTCTGTATAGAGTGTACTAGAATTGTATTATGATCATGTCCAGTGGTCAGGTCATGTTGGGGGTGTAGTGTCCTATGTCTGTATAGAGTGTAATAGAATTGTATTATGATCATGTCCAGGGGTCAGGTCATGTTGGGGGTGTAGTGTCCTATGTCTGTATACAGTGTAATAGAATTGTATTATGATCATGTCCAGTGGTCAGGTCATGTTGGGGGTGTAGTGTCCTATGTCTGTATACAGTGTAATAGAATTGTATTATGATCATGTCCAGTGGTCAGGTCATGTTGGGGATGTAGTGTCCTATGTCTGTACAGAGTGTAATAGAATTGTATTATGACCATGTCCAGGGGTCAGGTCATGTTGGAGGTGTAGTGTCCTATGTCTGTATACAGTGTAATAGAATTGTATTATGATCATGTCCAGTGGTCAGGTCATGTTGGGGGTGTAGTGTCCTATGTCTGTATACAGTGTAATAGAATTGTATTATGATCATGTCCAGGGGTCAGGTCATGTTGGGGGTGTAGTGTCCTATGTCTGTATACAGTGTAATAGAATTGTATTATGATCATGTCCAGTGGTCAGGTCATGTTGGGGGTGTAGTGTCCTATGTCTGTATACAGTGTAATAGAATTATATTATGATCATGTCCAGTGGTCAGGTCATGTTGGAGGTGTAATGTCCTATGTCTGTATAGAGTGTAATAGAATTGTATTATGATCTTGTCCAGTGGTCAGGTCATGTTGGGGGTGTAGTGTCCTATGTCTGTATAGAGTGTAATAGAATTGTATTATGATCATGTCCAGGGGTCAGGTCATGTTGGGGGTGTAGTGTCCGATGTCTGTATACAGTGTAATAGAATTGTATTATGATCATGTCCAGTGGTCAGGTCATGTTGGGGGTGTAGTGTCCTATGTCTGTATACAGTGTAATAGAATTGTATTATGATCATGTCCAGTGGTCAGGTCATGTTGGAGGTGTAATGTCCTATGTCTGTATACAGTGTAATAGAATTCTATTATGATCTTGTCCAGTGGTCAGGTCATGTTGGGGGTGTAGTGTCCTATGTCTGTATAGAGTGTAATAGAATTGTATTATGATCATGTCCAGTGGTCAGGTCATGTTGGGGGTGTAGTGTCCTATGTCTGTATAGAGTGTAATAGAATTGTATTATGATCATGTCCAGTGGTCAGGTCATGTTGGGGGTGTAGTGTCCGATGTCTGTATACAGTGTAATAGAATTGTATTATGATCATGTCCAGTGGTCAGGTCATGTTGGAGGTGTAGTGTCCTATGTCTGTATAGAGTGTAATAGAATTGTATTATGATCATGTCCAGTGGTCAGGTCATGTTGGGGGTGTAGTGTCCTATGTCTGTATAGAGTGTAATAGAATTGTATTATGATCATGTCCAGTGGTCAGGTCATGTTGGGGGTGTAGTGTTCTATGTCTGTACAGAGTGTAATAGAATTGTATTATGATCATGTCCAGTGATCAGGTCATGTTGGAGGTGTAGTGTCCTATGTCTGTATACAGTGTAATAGAATTGTATTATGATCATGTCCAGTGGTCAGGTCATGTTGGAGGTGTAGTGTCCTATGTCTGTATACAGTGTAATAGAATTGTATTATGATCATGTCCACTGGTCAGGTAATGTTTGGGTGTAGTGTCATATGTCTGTATACAGTGTAATAGAATTGTAATGTGATCATGTCCAGTGGTCAGGTCATGTTGGGGGTGTAGTGTAATATGTCTGTATAGAGTGTAATAGAATTGTATTATGATCATGTCCAGTTGTCAGGTCATGTTGGGGGTGTAGTGTCCTATGTCTGTATAGAGTGTAATAGAATTGTATTATGATCATGTCCAGTGGTCAGGTCATGTTGGGGGTGTAGTGTCCTATGTCTGTATAGAGTGTAATAGAATTGTATTATAATCATGTCCAGTGGTCAGGTCATGTTGGAGGTGTAGTGTCCTATGTCTGTATAGAGTTTACTAGAATTGTATTATGATCATGTCCAGTGGTCAGGTCATGTTGGGGGTGTAGTGTCCTATGTCTGTACACAGTGTAATAGAATTGTATTATGATCATGTCCAGTGGTCATGTCATGTTGGAGATGAAGTGTCCTATGTCTGTATAGAGTTTAATAGAATTGTATTATGATCATGTCCAGTGGTCAGGTCATGTTGGAGGTATAGTGTCCTATGTCTGTATAGAGTTTAATAGAATTGTATTATGATCATGTCCAGTGGTCAGGTCATATTGGAGGTGTAGTGTCCTATGTCTGTATACAGTGTAATAGAATTGTATTATGATCATGTCCAGTGGTCAGGTCATGTTGCGCTGTAGTTTCCTATGTCTGTATATAGTGTAATAGAATTGTATTATGATCATGTGCAGTGGTCAGGTCATGTTGGGGGTGTAGTGTAATATGTCTGTATAGAGTGTAATAGAATTGTATTATGATCATGTCCAGTTGTCAGGTCATGTTGGGGGTGTAGTGTCCTATGTCTGTATAGAGTGTAATAGAATTGTATTATGATCATGTCCAGTGGTCAGGTCATGTTGGGGGTGTAGTGTCCTATGTCTGTATAGAGTGTAATAGAATTGTATTATGATCATGTCCAGTGGTCAGGTCATGTTGGAGGTGTAGTGTCCTATGTCTGTATAGAGTGTAATAGAATTGTATTATGATCATGTCCAGTGGTCAGGTCATGTTGGGGGTGTATTGCCCTATGTCTGTATAGAGTTTACTAGAATTGTATTATGATCATGTCCAGTGGTCAGGTCACGTTGGGGGTGTAGTGTCCTATGTCTGTACACAGTGTAATAGAATTGTATTATGATCATGTCCAGTGGTCATGTCATGTTGGAGATGAAGTGTCCTATGTCTGTATAGAGTTTAATAGAATTGTATTATGATCATGTCCAGTGGTCAGGTCATGTTGGAGGTATAGTGTCCTATGTCTGTATAGAGTTTAATAGAATTGTATTATGATCATGTCCAGTGGTCAGGTCATATTGGAGGTGTAGTGTCCTATGTCTGTATACAGTGTAATAGAATTGTATTATGATCATGTCCAGTGGTCAGGTCATGTTGGGCTGTAGTTTCCTATGTCTGTATATAGTGTAATAGAATTGTATTATGATCATGTCCAGTGGTCAGGTCATGTTGGGGGTGTAGTGTCCTATGTCTGTATACAGTGTAATAGAATTGTATTATGATCATGTCCAGTGGTCAGGTCATGTTGGGGGTGTAGTGTCCTATGTCTGTATAGAGTGTAATAGAATTGTATTATGATCATGTTCAGTGGTCAGGTCATGTTGGGGGTATAGTGTCCTGTGTCTGTATACAGTGTAATAGAATTGTATTATGATCATGTCCAGTGGTCAGGTCATGTTGGGGGTGTAGTGTCCTATGTCTGTATAGACTGTAATAGTATTGTATTATGATCATGTCCAGTGGTCAGGTCATGTTGGGGGTGTAGTGTCCTATGTCTGTATACAGTGTAATAGAATTGTATTATGATCATGTCCAGTGGTCAGGTCATGTTGGAGGTGTAGTGTCCTATGTCTGTATACAGTGTAATAGAATTGTATTATGATCATTTCCAGGGGTCAGGTCATGTTGGGGGTGTAGTGTCCTATGTCTGTATAGAGTGTACTAGAATTGTATTATGATCATGTCCAGTGGTCAGGTCATGTTGGGGGTGTAGTGTCCTATGTCTGTATAGAGTGTAATAGAATTGTATTATGATCATGTCCAGCGGTCAGGTCATGTTGGAGGTGTAGTGTCCTATGTCTGTATACAGTGTAATAGAATTGTATTATGATCATGTCCAGCGGTCAGGTCATGTTGGAGGTGTAGTGTCCTATGTCTGTATAGAGTGTAATAGAATTGTATTATGATCATGTCCAGTGGTCAGGTCATGTTGGAGGTGTAGTGTCCTATGTCTGTATAGAGTGTAATAGAATTGTATTATGATCATGTCCAGCGGTCAGGTCATGTTGGAGGTGTAGTGTCCTATGTCTGTATACAGTGTAATAGAATTGTATTATGATCATGTCCAGTGGTCAGGTCATGTTGGGGGTGTAGTGTCCTATGTCTGTATACAGTGTAATAGAATTGTATTATGATCATGTCCAGTGGTCAGGTCATGTTGGAGGTGTAGAGTCCTATGTCTGTATACAGTGTAATAGAATTGTATTATGATCATGTCCAGTGGTCAGGTCATGTTGGGGGTGTAGTGTCCTATGTCTGTATACAGTGTAATAGAATTGTATTATGATCATGTCCAGTGGTCAGGTCATGTTGGAGGTGTAGTGTCCTATGTCTGTATAGAGTGTAATAGTATTGTTTTATGATCATGTCCAGTGGTCAGGTCATGTTGAGGGTGTAGTGTCCTATGTCTGTATAGAGTGTAATAGAATTGTATTATGATCATGTCCAGTGGTCAGGTCATGTTGGGGATGTAGTGTCCTATGTCTGTACAGAGTGTAATAGAATTGTATTATGACCATGTCCAGGGGTCAGGTCATGTTGGAGGTGTAGTGTCCTATGTCTGTATACAGTGTAATAGAATTGTATTATGATCATGTCCAGTGGTCAGGTCATGTTGGGGGTGTAGTGTCCTATGTCTGTATACAGTGTAATAGAATTGTATTATGATCATGTCCAGGGGTCAGGTCATGTTGGGGGTGTAGTGTCCTATGTCTGTATACAGTGTAATAGAATTGTATTATGATCATGTCCAGTGGTCAGGTCATGTTGGGGGTGTAGTGTCCTATGTCTGTATACAGTGTAATAGAATTATATTATGATCATGTCCAGTGGTCAGGTCATGTTGGAGGTGTAATGTCCTATGTCTGTATAGAGTGTAATAGAATTGTATTATGATCTTGTCCAGTGGTCAGGTCATGTTGGGGGTGTAGTGTCCTATGTCTGTATAGAGTGTAATAGAATTGTATTATGATCATGTCCAGGGGTCAGGTCATGTTGGGGGTGTAGTGTCCGATGTCTGTATACAGTGTAATAGAATTGTATTATGATCATGTCCAGTGGTCAGGTCATGTTGGGGGTGTAGTGTCCTATGTCTGTATACAGTGTAATAGAATTGTATTATGATCATGTCCAGTGGTCAGGTCATGTTGGAGGTGTAATGTCCTATGTCTGTATACAGTGTAATAGAATTCTATTATGATCTTGTCCAGTGGTCAGGTCATGTTGGGGGTGTAGTGTCCTATGTCTGTATAGAGTGTAATAGAATTGTATTATGATCATGTCCAGTGGTCAGGTCATGTTGGGGGTGTAGTGTCCTATGTCTGTATAGAGTGTAATAGAATTGTATTATGATCATGTCCAGTGGTCAGGTCATGTTGGGGGTGTAGTGTCCGATGTCTGTATACAGTGTAATAGAATTGTATTATGATCATGTCCAGTGGTCAGGTCATGTTGGAGGTGTAGTGTCCTATGTCTGTATAGAGTGTAATAGAATTGTATTATGATCATGTCCAGTGGTCAGGTCATGTTGGGGGTGTAGTGTCCTATGTCTGTATAGAGTGTAATAGAATTGTATTATGATCATGTCCAGTGGTCAGGTCATGTTGGGGGTGTAGTGTTCTATGTCTGTACAGAGTGTAATAGAATTGTATTATGATCATGTCCAGTGATCAGGTCATGTTGGAGGTGTAGTGTCCTATGTCTGTATACAGTGTAATAGAATTGTATTATGATCATGTCCAGTGGTCAGGTCATGTTGGAGGTGTAGTGTCCTATGTCTGTATACAGTGTAATAGAATTGTATTATGATCATGTCCACTGGTCAGGTAATGTTTGGGTGTAGTGTCATATGTCTGTATACAGTGTAATAGAATTGTAATGTGATCATGTCCAGTGGTCAGGTCATGTTGGGGGTGTAGTGTAATATGTCTGTATAGAGTGTAATAGAATTGTATTATGATCATGTCCAGTTGTCAGGTCATGTTGGGGGTGTAGTGTCCTATGTCTGTATAGAGTGTAATAGAATTGTATTATGATCATGTCCAGTGGTCAGGTCATGTTGGGGGTGTAGTGTCCTATGTCTGTATAGAGTGTAATAGAATTGTATTATAATCATGTCCAGTGGTCAGGTCATGTTGGAGGTGTAGTGTCCTATGTCTGTATAGAGTTTACTAGAATTGTATTATGATCATGTCCAGTGGTCAGGTCATGTTGGGGGTGTAGTGTCCTATGTCTGTACACAGTGTAATAGAATTGTATTATGATCATGTCCAGTGGTCATGTCATGTTGGAGATGAAGTGTCCTATGTCTGTATAGAGTTTAATAGAATTGTATTATGATCATGTCCAGTGGTCAGGTCATGTTGGAGGTATAGTGTCCTATGTCTGTATAGAGTTTAATAGAATTGTATTATGATCATGTCCAGTGGTCAGGTCATATTGGAGGTGTAGTGTCCTATGTCTGTATACAGTGTAATAGAATTGTATTATGATCATGTCCAGTGGTCAGGTCATGTTGCGCTGTAGTTTCCTATGTCTGTATATAGTGTAATAGAATTGTATTATGATCATGTGCAGTGGTCAGGTAATGTTGGGGGTGTAGTGTAATATGTCTGTATAGAGTGTAATAGAATTGTATTATGATCATGTCCAGTTGTCAGGTCATGTTGGGGGTGTAGTGTCCTATGTCTGTATAGAGTGTAATAGAATTGTATTATGATCATGTCCAGTGGTCAGGTCATGTTGGGGGTGTAGTGTCCTATGTCTGTATAGAGTGTAATAGAATTGTATTATGATCATGTCCAGTGGTCAGGTCATGTTGGAGGTGTAGTGTCCTATGTCTGTATAGAGTGTAATAGAATTGTATTATGATCATGTCCAGTGGTCAGGTCATGTTGGGGGTGTATTGCCCTATGTCTGTATAGAGTTTACTAGAATTGTATTATGATCATGTCCAGTGGTCAGGTCACGTTGGGGGTGTAGTGTCCTATGTCTGTACACAGTGTAATAGAATTGTATTATGATCATGTCCAGTGGTCATGTCATGTTGGAGATGAAGTGTCCTATGTCTGTATAGAGTTTAATAGAATTGTATTATGATCATGTCCAGTGGTCAGGTCATGTTGGAGGTATAGTGTCCTATGTCTGTATAGAGTTTAATAGAATTGTATTATGATCATGTCCAGTGGTCAGGTCATATTGGAGGTGTAGTGTCCTATGTCTGTATACAGTGTAATAGAATTGTATTATGATCATGTCCAGTGGTCAGGTCATGTTGGGCTGTAGTTTCCTATGTCTGTATATAGTGTAATAGAATTGTATTATGATCATGTCCAGTGGTCAGGTCATGTTGGGGGTGTAGTGTCCTATGTCTGTATACAGTGTAATAGAATTGTATTATGATCATGTCCAGTGGTCAGGTCATGTTGGGGGTGTAGTGTCCTATGTCTGTATAGAGTGTAATAGAATTGTATTATGATCATGTTCAGTGGTCAGGTCATGTTGGGGGTATAGTGTCCTGTGTCTGTATACAGTGTAATAGAATTGTATTATGATCATGTCCAGTGGTCAGGTCATGTTGGGGGTGTAGTGTCCTATGTCTGTATAGACTGTAATAGTATTGTATTATGATCATGTCCAGTGGTCAGGTCATGTTGGGGGTGTAGTGTCCTATGTCTGTATACAGTGTAATAGAATTGTATTATGATCATGTCCAGTGGTCAGGTCATGTTGGAGGTGTAGTGTCCTATGTCTGTATACAGTGTAATAGAATTGTATTATGATCATTTCCAGGGGTCAGGTCATGTTGGGGGTGTAGTGTCCTATGTCTGTATAGAGTGTACTAGAATTGTATTATGATCATGTCCAGTGGTCAGGTCATGTTGGGGGTGTAGTGTCCTATGTCTGTATAGAGTGTAATAGAATTGTATTATGATCATGTCCAGCGGTCAGGTCATGTTGGAGGTGTAGTGTCCTATGTCTGTATACAGTGTAATAGAATTGTATTATGATCATGTCCAGCGGTCAGGTCATGTTGGAGGTGTAGTGTCCTATGTCTGTATAGAGTGTAATAGAATTGTATTATGATCATGTCCAGTGGTCAGGTCATGTTGGAGGTGTAGTGTCCTATGTCTGTATAGAGTGTAATAGAATTGTATTATGATCATGTCCAGCGGTCAGGTCATGTTGGAGGTGTAGTGTCCTATGTCTGTATACAGTGTAATAGAATTGTATTATGATCATGTCCAGTGGTCAGGTCATGTTGGGGGTGTAGTGTCCTATGTCTGTATACAGTGTAAAAGAATTGTATTATGATCATGTCCAGTGGTCAGGTCATGTTGGAGGTGTAGAGTCCTATGTCTGTATACAGTGTAATAGAATTGTATTATGATCATGTCCAGTGGTCAGGTCATGTTGGGGGTGTAGTGTCCTATGTCTGTATACAGTGTAATAGAATTGTATTATGATCATGTCCAGTGGTCAGGTCATGTTGGAGGTGTAGTGTCCTATGTCTGTATAGAGTGTAATAGTATTGTTTTATGATCATGTCCAGTGGTCAGGTCATGTTGAGGGTGTAGTGTCCTATGTCTGTATAGAGTGTAATAGAATTGTATTATGATCATGTCCAGTGGTCAGGTCATGTTGGGGGTGTAGTGTCCTTTGTCTGTATAGAGTGTAATAGAATTGTATTATGATCATGTCCAGTGGTCAGGTCATGTTGGGGGTGTAGTGTCCTATGTCTGTATACAGTGTAATAGAATTGTATTATGATCATGTCCAGTGGTCAGGTCATGTTGGGGGTGTAGTGTCCTTTGTCTGTATAGAGTGTAATAGAATTGTATTATGATCATGTCCAGGGGTCAGGTCATGTTGGGGGTGTAGTGTCCTATGTCTGTATACAGTGTAATAGAATTGTATTATGATCATGTCCAGTGGTCAGGTCATGTTGGGGATGTAGTGTCCTATGTCTGTATACAGTGTAATAGAATTGTATTATGATCATGTCCAGCGGTCAGGTCATGTTGGGGGTGTAGTGTCCTATGTCTGTATACAGTGTAATAGAATTGTATTATGATCATGTCCAGTGATCAGGTCATGTTGGAGATGAAGTGTCCTATGTCTGTATAGAGTGTAATAGAATTGTATTATGATCATGTTCAGTGGTCAGGTCATATTGGAGGTGTAGTGTATTATGTCTGTATAGAGTTTACTAGAATTGTATTATGATCATGTCCAGTGGTCAAGTCATGTTGGGAGTGTAGTGTCCTATGTCTGTATACAGTGTAATAGAATTGTATTATGATATGTCCAGTGGTCAGGTCATGTTGGAGGTGTAGTGTCCTATGTCTGTATAGAGTGTAATAGAATTGTATTATGATCATGTTGAGTGGTCAGGTCATGTTGGAGGTGTAGTGTCCTATGTCTGTATAGAGTGTAATAGAATTGTATTATGATATGTCCAGTGGTCAGGTCATGTTGGAGTTGTAGTGTCCTATGTCTGTATAGAGTGTAATAGAATTGTATTATGATCATGTCCAGTGGTCAGGTCATGTTGGGGGTGTAGTGTCCTATGTCTGTATACAGTGTAATAGAATTGAATTATGATCATGTCCACTGGTCAGGTCATGTTGGGGTGTAGTCTCCTATGTCTGTATAGAGTGTAATAAAAGTGTATTATGATCATGTCCAGTGGTCAGGTCATGTTGGGGGTGTAGTGTCCTATGTCTGTATAGAGTGTAATAGAATTGTATTATGATCATATCCAGTGGTCAGGTCATGTTGGGGGTGTAGTGTCCAATGTCTATATACAGTGTAATAGAATGGTATTATGATCATGTCCACTGGTCAGGTCATGTTGGGGTGTAGTGTCCTATGTCTGTATAGAGTTTAATAGAATTGTATTATGATTATGTCCAGTGGTCAGGTCATATTGGAGGTGTAGTGTCCTATGTCTGTATAGAGTGTAATAGAATTGTATTATGATCATGTCCAGTGGTCAGGTCATGTTGGGGGTGTAGTGTCCTATGTCTGTATACAGTGTAATAGAATTGTATTGTGATCATGTCCAGTGGTCAGGTCATGTTGGGTGTGTAGTGTCCTATGTCTATATACAGTGTAATAGAATTGTATTATGATCATGTCCACTGGTCAGGTCATGTTGGGGTGTAGTGTCCTATATCTGTATACAGTGTAATAGAATGGTATTATGATCATGTCCAGTGGTCAGGTCATGTTGGAGGTGTAGTGTCCTATGTCTGTATAGAGTGTAATAGAATTGTATTATGATCATGTCCAGTGGTCAGGTCATGTTGGGGGTGTAGTGTCCTATGTCTCTATACAGTGTAATAGAATGGTATTATGATCATGTCCACTGGTCAGGTAATGTTGGGGGTGTATTGCCCTATGTCTGTATAGAGTTTACTAGAATTGTATTATGATCATGTCCAGTGGTCAGGTCATGTTGGGGGTGTAGTGTCCTATGTCTGTATAGAGTTTAATAGAATTGTATTATGATCATGTCCAGTGGTCAGGTCATGTTGGGGGTGTAGTGTCCTATGTCTGTATACAGTGTAAAAGAATTGTATTATGATCATGTCCAGTGGTCAGGTCATGTTGGAGGTGTAGTGTCCTATGTCTGTATAGAGTGTAATAGAATTGTATTATGATCATGTCCAGTGGTCAGGTCATGTTGGGGGTGTAGTGTCCTATGTCTGTATAGAGCGTACTAGAATTGTGTTATGATCATGTCCAGTGGTCAGGTCATGTTGGGGGTGTAGTGTCCTATGTCTGTATAGAGTGTACTAGAATTGTGTTATGATCATGTCCAGTGGTCAGGTCATGTTGGGGGTGTAGTCTCCTATGTCTGTATAGAGTGTAATAGAATTGTATTATGATCATATCCAGTGGTCAGGTCATGTTGGAGGTGTAGTGTCCTATGTCTGTATAGAGTGTAATAAAATTCTATTATGATCATGTCCAGTGGTCAGGTCATGTTGGGGGTGTAGTGTCCTATGTCTGTATAGAGTGTAATAGAATTGTATTATGATCAGTGGTCAGGTCATGTTGGGGGTGTAGTGTCCTATGTCTGTATAGAGTGTAATAGTATTGTATTATGATCATGTCCAGTGGTCAGGTCATGTTGGAGGTGTAGTGTCCTATGTCTGTATATAGTGTAATAGAATTGTATTATGATCATGCCCAGTGGTCAGGTCATGTTGGAGGTGTAGTGTCCTATGCCTGTATAGAGTGTAATAGAATTGTATTATGATCATGTCCAGTGGTCAGGTCATGTTGGGGTGTAGTGTCCTATGTCTGTATACAGTGTAATAGAATTGTATTATGATCATGTCCAGTGGTCAGGTCATGTTGGAGGTGTAGTGTCCTATGTCTGTATACAGTGTAATAGAATTGTATTATGATCATGTCCAGTGGTCAGGTCATGTTGGAGGTGTAGTGTCCTATGTCTGTATACAGTGTAATAGAATTGTATTATGATCATGTCCAGTGGTCAGGTCATGTTGGGGGTGTAGTGTCCTATGTCTGTATAGAGTGCAATAGAATTGTGTTATGATCATGTCCAGTGATCAAGTCATGTTGGAGGTGTAGTGTCCTATGTTTGTATAGAGTGTAATAGAATTATATTATGATCATTTCCAGTGGTTGAGTCATGTTGGAGGTGTAATGTCCTATGTCTGTATAGAGTGTAATAGAATTGTATTATGATCATGTCCACTGGTTAGTTCATGTTGGGGGTGTAGTGTCCTATGTCTGTATAGAGTGTAATAGAATTGTATTATGATCATGTCCACTGGTCAGGTCATGTTGGGGTGTAGTGTTCTATGTCTGTATAGAGTGTAATAGAATTGTGTTATGATCATGTCCAGTGGTCAGGTCATGTTGGAGGTGTAGTGTCCTATGTCTGTATACAGTGTAATAGAATTATATTATGATCATGTCCAGTGGTCAGGTCATGTTGGGGGTGTAGTGTCCTATGTCTGTATACAGTATAATAGAATTGTATTATGATCATGTCCAGTGGTCAGGTCATGTTGGGGTGTAGTGTCCTATGTCTGTATACAGTGTAATAGAATTGTATTATGATCATGTCCAGTGATGATATAAGTTACAGAATCTCCGACACCATGGAAAAAGCACGTGTAGCGAAACGCGTTCGGCAGAAACTACCACTGCACTGGCACCTCTTATTTATTTCATTTTGTATTTCACTGTTTTGATTTCTTAATTTCTTTATTAATTTTATTTATTTATACTCATTGACTTTTACTAGTCTATTGATTTCACAACCACTGTATTTTATAACACCACTTTCATTCATATAATCTTATTCACTTATATTAATTTACCATCCCCAGCTCTCATACATTTTGGAAATTCAAAAGAACTGTAGCTTGTTATCGCTATAAGAATATATCCTAATATAATTATTTTGATTCATTAAACATTCTAAACAGGAAAAGTGGAGATGTTCCCCATAGCAACCAATCAGATTCTAGCTAGCGATTATCTAGAATGTACCAGATAAATGATAGCTAGAATCTGATTGGTTGCCAATCTTCCATCTATTATATATTCTTACATCTCCTTTTTTTTTTTGCAACATTTCTTTACATCATTCTTATCTCATTATTATCCACACTTTCTATTTTATTGTCTAATAAGTTATTTTCTTCATTTAATAATTTCCAGAATTTTTCATTTGTGTGTATATTAATCAATATTTCAACTATCAATCCCTTTTTTCACCCACCACCGCTGGCTCCGAAACACACTTGGGATATGGAAATCGGAAGTCAAGTGACTCCACAAACAGACTCCACGGCAACAACATAGCTGTAGCCTGAAGCACAGCCAACACTAATATCATTTTTAAAAAGTTGGGACTTCCATTTTAAATACAGCTTTTTCCACCAATCACCATGGGGTAAAAGGAAATTTAAGTGACTCAATGCTAGAAAATACCTCCTAGCAATTGATCTATAGTGGGGGCCCGTTATCTGTAATCACCGGGTCTTTCAATGACGGGGGGAGGAGTCAATGGTGAGACGGACAGCATGTCAGCGAATCAGAATGAATCAGCTGCCCTCCGATTCGCTGCCATGATCAAAGTTTCTCAAAGTTCCAGCAGCAGACCTGTAATTGACAAAATGACCACTAGGGGCATTGATCCACTGGATAATATTTGCAGAGAAGGCATAGTACCTCTTGTACATGTTGGGGTACACCTGTTGCCGACACACGCGGGCGACGTAGCTATTTTGTGGGCTGAATTAACGTTTATGAGAATGCAGCCTGTGAATTCACTGAGAAAATAATGTGTATTTAATAAAAAGCAAAATAAAGTCTAATTAAACTTTGTGTGGGACGTCCCCATCCCTGTTTATTCTCTCTGGGCCTGAGTCATTAAGGAGAGCAAAGCATGAAAAAGGAATAACTTTGCATCTGGGCAAAACCATGTTGCATTGGAGGGGGGAGGTAAATTTAAAAATGTGCAGACAGGTTTATAGTTTGGATAGGGCATGTCCGAAATCAACTTTAAATTTCAGTATAAATATAAAGCTATCAAGTATTTGTGTGCTAGATAAAACAAACAAACAGCCAGTATTAAACTTATGTGCAAAATAATCAACCAGTTTGCACCCCTTGCATTGTAACATGGTTTGTCCCTGAAAAACATTTACTCCTTTTCTTTTGCAGGTACGGCGATATGGTTCCAGACACAATAGCCGGGAAGATTTTTGGCTCTATCTGCTCCCTCAGTGGAGTGCTGGTTATTGCACTACCGGTTCCTGTCATCGTATCTAATTTCAGCCGCATTTATCACCAGAACCAGAGAGCGGACAAGCGCCGGGCGCAGCAAGTAAGCGGATCTCTTCACTCGGTCACTCCCTCCGATTTCTATGACTGTACTAAAGCTCTGCAGTTATAGTAATTATCTGTCATGCTGCTCCCCCTCCTGCTTCATATTTCTCTCCTGTCGCTAAACACCGCTTTGTTTTGTCATTTTTACAGAAGATCCGCCTGGCCAGGATTAGGCTGGCAAAGAGCAGCACGACCAACGCCTTTCTACGTTACAAAGAGAGTGGCGGTCTGGAGGTAAGGACTGTCCAGGAGCTTTGTGAGGGTGTTGCTTTGGGATGGAATCACCGGGAAGTGATGAAGTGGGTTTTATCCGCAAGGTGTAGCTCAAGCGGTTCTTGACTGTCTTGCGTGCGCAGTAGTATATTCTTCATTCACACCTCATACGGTAAACAATTAACAAGTGGCTGATTATTACTGCTCAGTAAATTTAGGTCACTGGGGCAGGAGATGGGGTTATTTCAGAGGGACAAGATTTGCTGGTATCGGAGGTAATGAAACCTCTCCGACACGGGTGATTCAAAACGCATGAATCTGGAGAATTGAAAGTCTGCTTCATTGCACAACCCTAAGTAATATGGACGACCAAGTAGCCTTGTGTCTGGGAGGTATGAGATCACGCTGTGTTCCAGGTCACCTTGTGTTTTTAGCATGTTTCGATAAAATAGACATGTTGTGCATTTGAGCGGCTTGGTGGCTGGACGATGGCATGGTTAGTGCACCTGTGGAGTTGAGTATTTCTTCTATCCTAAACCTCCATGTCTCGTGTGGGTAGTTCTTTATAACTTGCCCCAACATCATCATCCAAGTCTCCGAATCACACTGCACTTTATAACTGCAGGTCCCCAGATCCTTGCCGATAGGTGAACTGGGGTGAAACAATGGGCCTGAATCATGTCCGAACGCAACTTGTACGTAAATTGCACTTTGAAAAAGATTATGGAACTTGAGCGTAGTTTCATAATCCGACCGTATCTCGAAATACATTTTGATTTGAATCTGGGTATAAGTACATTCTGCCTAAACGGTACTTACCGTAGCTAGACACACAGAACAAACTGCAGTATACACACAAGCATAAGTACAAAAAAACTCACATTTGAACACATACATTTTTTTTTAGATAAAATAAAAGAAGAATTCTTAACACTATCATCATTTATAGAAATATTTATTTTTCTAAAAAAAATTTTTTTTTTTCTACATTCAATATATGTCGAAGATGTTTTTCATGTGTACTGTACATACAATTTGTTTTTATAGTATAGTTGCATAGGGTGTAGTACATATTAAGGGTGCTGTTTATGTGTTTACACCGAATCATAAGACAGCGACTTGTGAAAAACACAGACTTATGTGTATACACAGACACACCGCAATTCCGATGTGAGGAGAGCCCGACACTTGAAAATTACGTCACTTTGAACCGCGACTTGCATATTTAAAGCGGAAACTGACCCGGCGTACGATCACGTAATGTGGGTATGAACTTTAATCCTAATCCTAAGCATAATTATAATGGTATGGTAAAGTTCATACTTACATTACATGATCGTACGCGTGTTTTTCACAAGTCGCTGTTTTATGACTCGGATTGTTTATATCGGTGTTTACCGCACCGTTAAACTGACTACCACCAGTTGCATACACATGTTCTGTGATAGCTACCGTCTCGCATATGTGTCATTTTTAATTCAAAGACTATGCCATGTCAGTCATCAATACCACTCGGCATTTACCTGCCTTGTAGTGGGCACAAGTGAAACTGGTGAAAACAAGCGCACTTATAAGATACAGTCATGGCCAAAAGTTTTGAGAATGACACAAATATTATTTTTCACAAACTCTGCTGCCTCAGTTTTTATGATGGCAATTTGCATATACTCCAGAGTGTCATGAAGAGTGATCAGATGAATTACAATTAATTTCAAAGTCCCTCTTTGCCATGACAATGAACCATATCCCAAAAACAACATTTCCACTGCATTTCAGCCCTGCCACAAAAGGAGAAGCTGACATCAGGTCAGTGATTCTCTTGTTAACACAGGTGAGAGTGTTGACGAGGACAAGGCTGAAGATCACGCAGTCATCCTGATTGAGTTAGAATAACAGACTGGAAGCTTTAAAAGGAAGGTGGTGTTTGTAATCATTGTTCTTCCTTTGTTAACCATGGTTATCTGCAAACACGTGCAGTCATAATTTCTTTGCACAAAAAGGGCTTCACATGCAAGGATATTGCTGCTAGTAAGATTGCACCTAAATCAACCATTTATCGGATTATCAAGAACTTCATGGAGAGAGGTTCAATAGTTGTGAAGAGGGGTTCAGGGCGCATAAGAACGTCCAGGAAGCGCCAGACCATCTTCTAAAGTTGATTCAGCTGCGGGATCAGGGCACCACCAGTGCAGAGCTTGCTCAGGAATGCCAGCAGGCAGGTGTGAGTGCATCTGCACGCACAGTGAGGCGAACACTTTTGGAGGATGGCCTAGTGTCAAGAAGGCCAGCAAAAAAGCCACTTCTCTTCAGGAAAAACAGCAGGGACAGACTGATATTCTGCAAAAGGTACAGGGATTGGACTGCTGAGGACTGGGGTAAAGTCATTTTCTCTGATGAATCCCCTTTTAGATAGTTTGGGGCATCTGGAAAAATGCCTGTCCGGAGAAGGAAAGGTGAGCGCTACCATAAGTCCTGTGTCATGCCAACAGTAAAGTATCCTGAGACCATTCATGTGTGGGGTTGCTTCTCAGCTAAGGGAGTGGGCTCACTCAAAATTTTGCCTAAGAACACAGCCATGAATAAAGAATGGTACCAAAACATCCTCCAAGAGAAACTTCTTCCAACCATCCAAGAACAGTTTAGTGACGAACAATGCCTCTTCCAGCATGATGGAGCACCTTGCCATAAGACAAAAGTGATAACTAAGTGGCTCGGGGATCAAAACATCGAAATTTTGGGTCCATGGCAATGAAACTCCCCAGACCTTTGAGAACTTGTGGTCAATCCTCCAGAGGCGGGTGGTCAAACAAAAACCCACAAATTCTGACAAATTCCAAGCATTGATTAGGTAAGAATGGGCGGCCATCAGTCAGTATGTGGCCCAGAAGTTGATTGACAGCATGCCAGGGCGAATTGCAGAGGTCTTCAAAAAGAAGGGTCAAAACTGCAAATATTGACTCTTTGCATAAACTTAATGTAATTGTCAATAAAAGCCTTGGACACTTGTAATTTTACTTCAGTATACCATAGCAACATCTGACAAAAAGGTTTAATAACACTGAAGCAGCAAACTTTGTGAAAACCAACATATGTCATTCTTAAAACTTTTGGCCATGACTGTACACAGAATTTGAGTTGTCAGCATCTGTATCAGAACGCCTTCACTGTACATAGCAAGCGTTAGTCCTTCTCGTTCTGCCACTGAAGTAACAGGCAGTCGTGTCATTTGTGCTCGGACATGAATGGCATGCATTGTCTCCGTTGGCATAATGTCCGTTTTTGGGCATCCGCAGAGATACACTATGTAAATGGACGCACGCCTGAATATGAAGGCCCAATGTGTGGATAGTGCCATAATAGATGAGCAATTTTAGGTGGCCCAACTGGTCCTGAGTGATTGTACTTTGTGGTCGTTTCCCACATAAGCACAGAAGTCCTGACGTACAGAATGGACACCGGTATAATTCTCCAACTGCGACAAATATTGCTATGAATTAACGCAAAAGACCTTGTGCCAGTGCAGTTATCTCTATTACCATACAGCAACACTTCTGAAACTGTTCTCCTGCACAAACCCAGTGCTCATTGACCTGCAGGAACAAAAATCAATAATGGAGGCTTTGGGAGTAGGGAAGATATAAGGACAAGGCATTACACCAGTTGTTGGCATGAGAGCGGAGGTATCAATAAGACATAGATGTGTTCATCCGGAGAAATCCGAGCTCCTCTTAGAGGTCAAGGAATGACAAGTAAAAGAAAGACTGGAGCTCTATGTAGATAAGTGGAAGAAGATGGCACCGTGTGGTGAAGTGATGAATGAAGTGATATGAGAAGCATATATAGAACAAGAGAGTGGAGGCCTAGGGATACATAAGAAGGCTTTAAGGGAGAGTTCAGTGCAGATGGCCAGTGCTACCATAGATGTGTACGGGAAGTCTAGACTCAGTGGTCTGCCAATATGTTGGTTACAGAAGTACAGCAACTACAAATTGAGAGAGTAAGATAATAAAATCTAACTTGCTGATAATGATTCGGTTTAGCATACTAAAGACACAGAAGCCCATTTTGAATCCTGTTTCATATATAGCACAGATGCGAGGACAGCTCATGCAGTGGTGGAAATGGAAATTTTTAAGTGGTGGTACGATAACCGTAACTGAATGGCTTGTCTAACCCCGGAAGCTTTAAATGAATTTTAGCCCTAACTTTAGATGCCTTTTGACACTATTTAAAAACAAATGTATGATTACTTACTTAATATGTATTTCTGTATTTTACTCGATAGTGTTAAAAAGCATCTAAAATTAGGGCTCTTTGTCCCCCACCTCTAATGTCACACACACAAATATAGGACACACACACACAGAACATAGACTTATAAGTATGCCGAAATCTGTCTCTATCAGAAAAGTACTTGTCTGTTTCCTGAGACGTGCTTAGAATGGTGTTGAAATGAAGAAATCATGGTTTATTGTTTCTGCTGAGGAGAAGTTCTTAATTAAAGTTTTGTCAGAATATCACGTTGAATTAACATGTATGTTTCTATTTTATGTGTCTGTCTTACTATGTTATACAAGTGGTGAGTTAGACTGTAGAAGTGCCGGTATTACATACCGTTGTATATCGCCCCACTTCCATCACCGAGTTCATGTTAAATCTGAGCCAGAATAGAGGTAGGGGAAGGATGGAGCAAACTAGTGAATTAAAGTTGCAAACATTTAAGACATCTCCAGTTACTGCAGATGTGGGTTTTCAGTGTGTAGGGAACGTTCAGTTGTCATTGAAAGACGTTCCACTTTGTATTAACGTAGCAGGTAACGGGGACCTGGGAATAAAATGATTCTGTATTGCTGAATGCCACATGAATGTTTGCTATGTTGCAGGAAAATACTGAGACTCAGGCTCTATGTATCAAGAATCGCTCAGCGTTTGAGTTACAGCATCATCACCTCTTACACTGTCTGGAGAAGACCACGGTAAGAATCTATTGACCAATGCACCCAATACCCCCCAATCTGCTGTATGCTAGTCGCCATGCTGAGTTTTAGACCTCTCTGTTGTCTGTGATGGTCCCTATGAGTCCTATGATTAATGAGCTGTCCATTAAATCACCATTATATCACCTATTGTGACTGATATCGCCTAATTCTCTCCCTGTGCCACGTTGCACTGAGTACGTATCGCTGTCTCCTTTTTCTCTGTTTGCCTCCTCTCTCTAGTGCCACGAATTTACAGATGAACATACATACAGCGAGGCTCTGATGACCGAATCGATCGGCTACCGGACCAGCCGCAGCACCTCTGTATCCTCCCAGCAGGGTCTGGGTACCTCCTGCTGCCCTCGCCGCGCCAAGCGCCGCGCCATCCGACTTAACTCCACCGTCTCCGTCAGTCGCGGCAGCATGCAGGAACTGGATACTCTCCATGTGCAGAAAAGCCTTAACCAGAGGTAAGTAGTCGTGTTACCTAGTAACTTACCTGTGTGCAACACAAGACTCAACTCTCAGGGCTAGATTTACTAAGCTGCGGGTTTGAAAAAGTGGGGATGTTGCCTATAGCAACCAATCAGATTCTAGCTTTCATTTATTTAGTACCTTCTACAAAATGACAGCTAGAATCTGATTGGTTGCTATAGGCAACATCCCCACTTTTTCAAACCCGCAGCTTAGTAAATCTAGCCCTCAGTCTTTATAAAATTCCAGCCAGAACTTGTACGAATGTTCCATTTAATAATATTTAACTATTGCAATCAACCCTGACGGAACATTATCATTAAAAAAATCTATATCAGGGGGGAAGCCCTGTGTACCCACCCACTCCAAAGGCTGTTGTACGCATAGTAGATGACCTCCACACTAGATACATATAGAGACATTTAACGCTACTCTTTGGAGATGTGTTTTGTGGGTTTTAGCCGATACAGCAAAGACTACAGATGACTGTTAATAACTACATGACCTGCCCTGTACTACGCCTGTCCTACAGGAAATTTATAGCCTAAATAAATACATTAATAATAAATACAGAACATATCAAAGAGCTCTTTGCATTATTCATGTACATATATATTTAAAACAATTCCATTTGGAATATGTCTGCGGGAGGAGTGGAGATTCATATATAGGTAATATATGACTTATTATCTGTGGCAAAGCTGAACCAATCCCAGGAAATAAGTGGCCAATGCAACTAAAAATGACTGCCGGCTCTTTAAAGAGACTCTAACTCATTTGCCTCTGTATATAAAGATTATGGGAAGGCTTTGTGGAGATATTGTGAGCTAGTGTGAAAATGTGTCCAAACCCAAATAAAGTTCTTGTCTTGTTACGTTGGCGTCATTCTTCGTATTTGTTTCATTATACCATCATCATTTATTTATATAGCGCCAGCAGATTCCGTAGCGCTTTACAATTGGGAACAAACATTAATAAAACAGTACTGGGTAATTCATACAGACAGAGAGGTAAGAGAACCCTGCTCGCAAGCTTACAATCTATGGGACAATGGGAGTTAGATAGACAAGGGTAAGTGCTGCAACATATTGCATATTTGTCCAGCTAGAATTCAAAGGTTACAAAGTATTTAGTGGGCTGTGTGATCAGTCACACAGCAATATTGGTCAGAGGGTTGTTGTCTTGTGTTACATGTGTAGAGGGTGGTAATAGGGTAACCTAGGGAGGGTAAGAGGGTGGTTGAGGAATATTATAAGCTTGCCTGAAGAGGTGGGTTTTCAGAGAACGCTTGAATGTTTGAAGACCAGAGGAAAGTCTTATTGTGCGAGGGAGAGAATTCCACAGTGGGTGCAGCCCCAAAAAGTCCAGTAACCGGGAATGGGAGGATGTGATGAGAGTGAAAGAAAGAAGCAGATCTTGTGCAGAACGGAGGTGTCGAGTTGGGAGATATTTTGAGACAAGTGAGGAAATGTATGTCGGTGCAATTTTGTTGCTGGCTTTGTTTGTTAGTAGAATTGTACATTGGATTCGTTGAAAAACGGGCAACCAATGTAGAGACTGACAGAGCGACTCAGCAGAGGAAAATCGGTTTTCAAGGAAAATGAATCTAGCTCGACTCTGACTTTGGGAAGACCAGTAAGGAGGGAATTACAATAGTCGATGCGGGAGATGATGAGTGCATGAATTAGAGTTTTTACAGTGTCTTGTGTGAGACGTATTCTGGAAATGACTAGCTAGCCATGGAGCCCAGACTTGACTGAAGACGTGGCCTCTATCGTTGAGGTAGTACGTAATCTCCTCCATAGTGGCCACATGCCCCCTTTCCCCACTTTTGTTCGCACTCACCATAGAACCCCTGGCCGTGAAAATACGACAAAATCCTAGCATCTCCAGCATACAAATATCCTCCAGCATCTATAAGATTGCGCTCTACGCAGATGACGTCTCCTTACCATTATTAATCCCCTAACATCGTTACCAAACCTATTTCAGGAGCTTGATAACTTTTCTATAGTCTCGAATTTTAAGGTTAATACGGCCAAGACAGACATCCTGGATCTCAACATCCCACCGAAGTTGAAGCAGCTTCTGGAGTTAAATTTTCCATTTCACTGTAACTCCGTTAGTTCAAATATCTGGGTATAGCAATTACTAGAAAGGTAGAAGACCTCTACCAAGCAAACTACCCTCAACTGATAGCGTGTCTTAAAAAAGACATGATATCTTGGGTGGGCCGGATTACATCAGTGAAGATGAATTTGCTCCCCAGGCTGCTTTACCTTTTCCATACCCTCCCCATCAAAGTTCCTCCCTCTACTTTTAAAATGCTGCAAACTTCCATCATGCGCTTTATTTGGTCACATAAGAGACCCAGGAATCTCTGCACGTATCCTACAACGCTCTCCCATGGCAGGTGGCCTCGGCATACCAAATCTTCAACTATTACTATGTGGCGCGTTTAGCCCAATGTGTCCAATGGCACTCCCCGCCTGGGACCAGGGTCTGGGTTGATATAGAATCGGATCTATTAGGAGGCCCGCCGATTTGTTCTATCCTCTGGCTCTCAGCCGCATAGCGTCAAGCATCCTCTTGAACTCACCCGGTAATATCCCTCTCCCTTTCAATCTGGTCTCAGTGTAGTAGAATGGCGTCTCTATCTCCTGCTCCCCAGATACTTATACCTCTTTGGTCAAACCCAGCTTTCACACCAGGCCTATCACGTGCTATGTACACAAAATGGGCAGGGGAAGGTAAATTGCTACTGCTAAATCACATAACAGGGACTCTAACATTCCCTCAGTTTTCAGAGCTGACTGAGCGGTGCGGGTTTGCGAGTGGGCAGTTCCACCAATACTTACAAATCAGGCATTATCATCAACAGGATAAGGTTCAGTTATCTGCTAGACCCCCCACTGTGTTTGAGAACTTGTGCCTATAGAGACCGTCCTCAAAAGGTCTAATCTCAACGCTATACAATGCTCTACTCCCCATCTCCACGGAGGCTAAGGACCGGTTTCAGACACAGTGGGAGGCAGATTTGGGAACGTCTCTAGAGCCAGAAGAATGGTCGGATATCTATAAATGGACAGCACGTTGTTCCATAAATGTCCGCACTAAAGAAAACGCCATTAAATTGCTGCATAGATGGTACTACGTTCCTTCTAGGCTCCATATTGTATATCCTCAAACAAGTCCAACATGTTGGAGAGACTGTGGCCACACTGGCACCTTCATACACACATGGTGGGACTGCCCCAAACTGCGCCCGTTCTGGATAGAGGTTCTCGCATTAGCAACAGCTATTCTCGATACTCCTGTGCCCTCCGATCCTAAGCACGTATTACTGCCTCTACCTCTCCCAGACCTTCCAACGCACACCCATAAGCTTCTCCGGCATATAATCAGCGCAGCTACCTGCCAAATAGCTGCTTACTGGAAGACCCCTACACCTCCAACGGTCTGTGTTCGGATCTGGCATACCTATCAGATGGAGCACATCACCAGCGTGCTTAGGGGCTCCTCTGTTCCCTTCAACAAAATCTGGTCTCCCTGGGCTTCATACTGCAACCAGCCACTACTACAACTCTAGTTGATCACTGGAAATACCTGATTGAACTGTTATCTTCTGCTAAAAATATAAAGGCGTGAATTCCTCCTTTTTTCCCCTAACCTTCTCAATCTGTTCTCTCCCCCCCCCCCATCTTATCCGCTACCACCCCCTTACTCCCTCTTCTTTATCTTCTCCCCCTTATTTGTAGAATTAAATACAAAATAACATCTTCATGGTACTATGCTGATTTGAAGCGAAACTCTTTTTGTAGAAGCTCGGTGAGAGAGTGTTGTACATACTGTTCAATTTATGTGTATATCTGTCATCTCACTAATGTACCTTTCAAGAATTTTTCTGTTCTGTAATATTGTTTAAGACAAGATGTTACCAATAAAACGTATTTAAAAAAAAACAAAAAAACTGTATAAGTATATATAGAATTTGATCTGCTATAAGGAAAGAGGCTTTTTTCCATTCACTTTTATAATTGATCACATGCAAATAAAATATTTTCCTTTCATTGATAGGGATAAGAAGGAACAAAAATGAATTTCCCTATTAAGTTTATCTACGATTGCTTCAGTTTTCATTCGCTAAATATAAAACAATGTTTGGGTTTGGACACTTTTCGCACAGGAAGAATTTTGTTTAGTTATTGGTGACTTTTGCATGGTGAATTGTAAAGCTTCAAAATTGTACAAATATAGAGACTATGGGGTATATTTACTAAACTGCAGGTTTGAAAAAGTGGAGATGTTGCCTATAGCAACTAATCAGATTCTAGCTGTCATTTAGTACATTCTACAAAATGACAGCTAGAATACGATTGGTTGCTATAGGCAACATCTCAACTTTTTCAAAGCCGCAGTTTAGTAAATCTAGCCCTTAATCTTTTCCCGGGCGCTGTGGTTATACTATATTGTTTTGATTTATTGCTGACAACATACAGTTTTCTGAAGCCTAAGAAGAAATCTGTTCAAAATATATTTTGTCCCCTACGAGAGATTCCCCCTTGAGTAGGTTCGATACGGGGCCATATTTTAACCTGCTGGAACAGAGACACTTTCTGAGCTTTACAAGGAGATGTGGAACATCCAGGTATAATTCAGATGGCTGTCAATGAGGAGTGTTAACTGGACTGTGGTCCTAGCTCAGTGGATCCCAAACTTACTCAGTTCAAGGCACCCTTAGGGTCTCCAACATTTTTTCAAGGCACCCCACAGCCAAAATAATTACCAAGTAGCCCCCCCCCCCGCCTTGCTTACCTCCGGCCCTGGCTGCGGCACCCGTGAAAATCCCACAGCACCCCAGGGAGCCTGCGGCACCCAGTTTGGGAACCACTGTCCTACCCGATCAAACCGCTGCCGCAATAACTTCATCATTGGCGACTGTTTGCAATTCCTGCTTCTGTTACATGGCCAATTATAAGGTATGGTCATAGTCATACAAGACCACAGAACATGCAACATCCATGTCCAGCCAGCGTGCTCTCTGAACGCTTGTGTATACCGTCAGCACGTTCTACATAGGATTCAGTGAACCCAATCTGCAGTGCCGGTTACGGCTGAGGCCGAACGGGCCAAGGGCGCGGGGAAAAATGTATAGTTCGGTTTTTAAAATTGTCAGCTTCTGGTCTTCCATTTAGACACCAGTGATTTATGTTTTCTGAATACCAGACACAGCTTTAATTTCGTTTGTGTGAAGGTTTATTCTGTATTGCTGACACATTCTGGCTTTTGTCTTCCCTTCTTCCATACCGTGCCGGCTCAGTCGCTCCAGTCTCAATGCCAAATCCCACGGGAACCTGAAGCTTAATTGTGAGACGTCGGATCTTACAGCGGCAATCATCAGCATCCCAACACCCCCGGATCACACCCCGGACGACCTCTCTTCACCCAGTGCCGGCGTCCTGAGGAATTCCAGTATTACCGCCAGATACTACCAGGAGACTGTCAGGATATCCAGCTTGTAGGGTCTGGTATACCCCGGAACTAGTGACGGATCAAACGCACTGTGACACCACACGCCCAAACACCTCACAGCGAGCACATACCAGACAATCAGCTCATCCCCATGTGACACCAACGCCATTGTCGCAATACACACACACACACAACGGTTCCTCACCACATAACTCAGCTGCGACTGCACAATGACACAGTATAAAAACACAATAGATCAGCCACACGAACTGTGCACATACCACTACATGCTTCTACACAGGTCCAAACAGCACAACTTAAATCACCTCCATCCTGCAGCGATCCACCACGCACACCCTCATACTGCACCAACATGCCCTTCAATCATGGCCCACTGATAGCAGGACTCCGATAGGGTTACAAATAGCGGGGGTATTAAAAGCACATAAAAAATAAATATATATATATTTTTAAAAATTCCTGAAGGGGTTCAGGCGTGATTGGAGGAGGAGCTGAAACGGCAGCCATGTTTGGGCCTCATTTGGGGGCAATTTTGTAAACGTAAAAATTTAGGCGCAAAAAATAAGTCCTATATACATTTCAAGATACATGCCGCTAAAAACACAGTGGGGGGAATTCAATTAACTCTCGAATTAACGCGGCGTTACCGTTATTACTGTAATTTTAACCCAGCTTTCTGTTCGCAGCTGTGAGCAAAAAGCTGGCGTTCAAACTACCGTAATAACGGTAATTAAGCACATTCTTACCGTAATAACGGTAATAACGCGCAGGCCGCGTTACTTTTACCCGTAACGCGGCCAATTGAATTCCCCCCAGTGTAAGCTTATCAGATCATCATCTTCAAATTAAAATCAACGGTTTTAAAGTGCGTTAGAAAAAAAACAGAAGAGTAAATATGCAAAAAATAAACAAAACAAAATGTTCCCCCACCCCTCCAAAATGCTTACAGCTTGCGGGAGGGGGACAAACAGCCCCCACAAAATCGCTACCCAGCACTAGACTATGCTGGTCATAATATAACATGAAATCCAGCAGGTTAGATGGAATCAGCCCTAGTCTGGTCCCCTAGAAGATTGGGGCCCTCCTAGGCCAAAACAGTCCAATGCTGAATAGGTTATAGGTAGATACGTCACCTAAGAGGCCTGCCCAAAGTAGGCTGGGTCTCCATGTCCTTACTATAAATCAGCTTAATCAGCCTCCCCAGGAGTAGTCGGCCGCATGCGCAGTAAAACAAAGCCGGATATTACGCCTGAATGTGGGATTTATTTTGAACTCGAAATGAGCCCCTTGATATGTAACCATTCCTACACACACTGGAGGCAGACATATTATGGGATGAGCATGTTGGGTCTCTAGGAAACATTGAAATCTCTAAGGCGCTGACAGTCTATCGATTCGCTAGGAAGACGTGACGATTGGTGCCTCAGGGATTCCGCTGCTTCCTAGTGAACTGATTGGCTGCATTCTCATCAACATTTTTTCAAGCCCACATCATGGCTGCCTCTGTTTTGTACGATGTATTTTAAGGACAAATTGCAAACAGCCTGTTAGAAATAATAGAAAATGAGTCTGAATAGAGGGTAAAGGTACCCCACACATGAATAGATTCTATGAATTTTAATCAAAACATCTTTTCACCAATGATCTCCTACACACACACACAATCTAAATCTGATAAACTTGATCATCCAATCTGCCCACAGGCTATACAATTTGATTAAGATCTTTGTGTATCACACAGGTAGTGATGATTGGAAGATCTCATAAAATATAATTGCAGCATGGAAACACACATTGCTTGTGTGGACAACTTAAATCAGATGAGGGGGTTAGAATATGGGATTAATCAGTGAGAATATGGGAATAAATCTAATCAGGGTATGGGATCAAGTCTGTCAGAGCATAGGACTAAATCTGTTCGAGTAGAGGGTAAGTCTGTGAAAGACATCATCAGATAACAGACCAAGGGGTATATTTACTAAACTGCGGGTTCGGAAAAGTGGAGATGTTGCCTATAGCAACCAATCAGATTCTAGCTGTCACTTATTTAGTGCATCCTACAAAATGACAGCTAGAATCTGATTGGTTGCTATAGGCAACATCTCCACTTTTCCAAACCCGCAGTTTAGTAAATCTAGCCCTAAAAGTATATTGCACATACCAGGAAAAATAACTATGAATACTTCTATTAGAAAAAAACAATTGCTTACAATTTGGTTTATTCAATCTCCCTACATTTACTCCCACTGATTCTACATGCACTCACATTATCCCTCAGCTACATCCCCATACCCCTATACTCTATATACATTCCCATGCTACATATATGTCTACTAACACTCGCACACACCTTGCTTCCCATTGGACTGACTATTCTGTAGTCTAGAGAAATGCACAAATCGAGAGTAAAACTATGCACATGTAATATTATTATATATAGCGCTGGGGGGGTCTGAGACACATTTGACACATCTGTGCACAGAGTCCGGTATATACATGTATGTACAGAACTGTAGATAAAGAGACATGTACAGCGCCGTACGCATCTATATAGGGGGTAATGTATATGTCTATATGCAGAGAGCTATGCACAGCACTGTATATATCCACACGTATGCACAGCATAGGATAGATCTGTAGTCGGAGCAATGTAGATGACTATGCAGAACCCTGGGGATGGACGCACAGCGTTAGTGTCTATGTATGTACAGCACTGTATAAATGGAAGCAGTGTGTTCCAGGCTGTCCGATACAGAGCAGGTGAAGGTGCTGATTAGGCACTATGCATTACAAAGCAGGGTGGTGGGCTCCCACTCCCTACCTGGAAAAGGGATCGATTCAGTAAGAGATTTTGACTCAGGGACACAAGATTTTACACTCTTTTCTCGCTGGCCCGGTGATGCCTAAAGCCCTGCAGCCCATAGCACGCAACTAGTGGCCACAAGGTCGTTACAGACGCAAAAACACAGAATGTGACCGCGGGAAGCGCTCCGCCTGCCATTTTCTTTCCTTTTTAGAGATGATGTCACTGTGCGATTATTAATCAGGTACGATGTCGTTGTTCGATTGTTGTGCAATCATTGTGTGGCCCCCCTGGACAGCTGGAGAGCTCATCGGGGGACGCACATGGTAGTTTATGGCAATACAATGGGGTTGGGGGGTGAAGGTGTATCTGGGTGGCCACAACGCCATCTGCAGGCTCTCACTGGGCATTACAAGGGCCGTTCTATGCATGCTGTGACTTTCATATATGCACATGTGGGCACAATTCACACTCAGCCATATGGGGGGGGGAGGGAGGGGGGGGTATAGGGAATATAAGCCTGACTGGGTACCGTTCTAGGTACCTGTCCACAAGGTTATGAAGTAGGAGAGATGGGGACTGTTTTTTCATTATATTGCTTCATGATATAATAACATACAGACTGTTACATAAGCCTTAGCCTGTGAGATCAGTCTATATAGCTTTTGCTCAGTCCTATCCTGGCCGCTAAGACGCAGTCCCACACTATCCCGAGGACCACAGAGCATCTCTCTGCAATCATGTCTCGTCTGTGAGTCTGCAGAACATCGCACTCGCTAATAGTAAGACTTGCAGAACATCTCTCCTAATGGAAAGATTAATCGGTTCAATCTCTGCAAGATATTCTTACCCCTATCTTGGCAATTCGCAGAGTGTTTCTTCCCACCAGTAATGTAGGCGACATACGCTATGATATCGCCGGCGATATTGAGCAATGAGCCCACATAGGCCCAAAATTAGCATAATGTCTAATAATAAACAGATCATTTGGACAGTTATTGGGCATTCCTGTAAATCCGATTGGATTGGGAGATGCCCCCATGTGGCAATCTCCATGATAAGAAAAAAACAATTAAGCCTGCAGAGTATTACTGCCCATTCCAAAATAATCTGCAGAGCATCCCTTTCTATCTGTCACACTGCAGCATTCATTAAGATCTGCAGAGTCTTACTCTGCCTGCCAGTAATAGCAGCAGAACATCGCTGTCTCTGCCATTAAGATCTGCAGGCCATCACTCTCCCTGTCAGTAAAATATGGAGAGCATTACTCTGCCGGAATTATCTGCAGATCATTGCTCCCCCTGTCATATGCAGAGATACCTTTCATCCTAAAAAAAACATTATTTAGGTAATAAATGTTAGGAATTAATTTAAGTTTGAAGATTAGGGTGCACCTGTCACCTAGATTTAGGTGGAGACATCTGTGTTTTGGGCTGAACCAATACCCGTGAGTAATGCAAGATCTCAATTGACTAGGAGCCGGTGTTATGACTGGGATATGAGGCACGCAGTGCCTTAAATTGTAGCTAGCTCTGCACTTCTCTATAGCACTGCTGCATGTTAGCATGACAGGATTCTCCTCTCCCTCACAAAGCCAATGTGACATCTTAGACATGAGATTTCCAGGACAAATGCTACAAACCCATCAGTCATCCTTCCTGGCCTAATTCTCTTGAAAAATCCAGGACTTAAGAGATAAGAAATAAAAACACATAATTATATATAGAAAGTGGGCGCCATTGTAAATTAACGATCCACATGGATAGTTTAAAGCAGGATCTAGACTTTTTTACATTTTGGAGGCGGTTTAGCAGAGCCCCACCCCCTCCTGCACTCTGACTGGTGTATAGTTTCAGCCATCCACCAATCAGAGTGTGGAGACCTCCTACTTGGAGGGCTAGCGCCATCCACCAATCAGTGCTACTGGGTACTGCACCGTTATACACAGTAAGGCAGGTGACAAGTGGGTGTTCCTCTGCCAGCCGGGCACATCTAGGAGGTTGTAGTGGGGGAGGCGATTGCTGAGCCATGAGGCACTTGTGTCATCCTACAAAATGCCTGTCTCCACAGAGTGTAGGTGACAGGTACACTTTAAGAACCTCTGTTAATAAGGGAGAATTGTTAGGACGTTCCCCAATTCCCCCTGAATGCCCTTAATACGGTATCTCGCCCTTTAAGTCACTTTTTATTTCATGGTACAAACCCTGATTCTTGTTTACAATGTATAAGTGTTTGCATTTCTGCTGCTGGATGTGTTTGGGGGGGGGGGGAGAGAAGTTATATCCATAAGCTACACTTGGAAACATGTCTATCATATGGAGCTGGGGGTTACTACTGCACAATCGCTACGGCACAGACAGACTGGCTGACAGCTGGGCACTCCAACCACCGTGCTCTCATTTCCTGTTCCCGGGAGATCTGGGATCCACCGAAAGCCACGGAAAATAAACTGCGGGCAGCTATGCCCCACTTCCAGTCCATCTTGATCCTTCCCGACCCCCAGATGGACCCACCGCAGAGCAGTTGTCACTATTTTGTCTTCCATGCATGTTAACTGTCTGACTGTCGTCATCAATGTGGGGAGGGGAAGATGGGGAGGGGGGGGGGGGGTATGTTTCAGAGTTTGCATCTCATTTGTTCTTTTAAATGGATTCTTTTGATGATAAGGAATAGACCAGTCTGACTCAAAATAAAACAATTTAAAAAAGAAAACTGGAGTTTATTTTTGTGTAATAGGGGAAACCAAGACAAAAAAAGGACCTGTGAAAAATTATAGGATATAGTTCTCCTAATGTAAGTTATTTAAAATGTGAATAAAATAAATTAAATACAGGAAGATTTTCCCTATTATATGATTGGACAACACTCTACAGCTGGGACACTGGAGCAGATCACCTATTATATGATTGGACAGTTATTGACAAATGAGACACTGGAGCAGATCACTTAATATATGATTGGACAGCACTCTACAGTTGAGATGCAGCAGGAGATCCCCTAATATATGATTGGACATAACTACAGCTGAGCTAAGCTGCAGATCCAATATTATATGATTAGATAGTATTCTAATTTTTTTAAGATACAAGAATAGATACCCTACTATATAATTGGATAGCACTCTACAGCTCAGATATAGGAACAGACCCCTTATAATCAGTGGAAATGTAGAAGTGATGGTACGAAAAATATAATGGGAATGTAAGTGAATGGATTTTAATAGTGTTACAATGAAGGCAGCAGGAGAAGTAGCGGTATGACATACCCCATATACACCCCCACTCCTTATAATATAATTAAATAGCACTCTACATCTCCGATACAAGAGCTGTTTCTTACTATATGATTAGATAGCACTCTAAGGGCTACATTTACTAAACTGCGGGTTTGAAAAAAAACCAATCAGATTCTAGTTATCATTTATTCAGTACATTCTACAAAATGAAAGCTAGAATCTGATTGGTTGCTATAGGCAACATCTCCACTTTTTCAAACCCGCAGTTTACTAAATATACCCCTAAAGCTGAGATGCAGGAGCTGGTCCCCTGTTAAATGATTAGATCAGTCTATGGTTGGCACTTGGCACCATGATTTAAAGGACCATTAAACCAGACATATAACATATTCGTGATGCAAATTAACATACATTGTTCAGTATGCCGCTATAGCTTTTAAGAGAGCCACATGCTAGCTCTATAAATGATATCTGACAGACCTGATATTTCAGTACAGTGACATCCTTATCCCCATGTATGAATCCACATGCTGCATTGTCTGTTACTTACTCTTTGCTGGCTGAAATACCTCCCACCTCATATGGCAACCTGCGGCAAAGAAGAGTAAAAGTACAGAATGATGAACACGTTTTAAGTAGAAATACTTCAGGTATATTGTTCAGCTCGGTAATACACACTTTTAAATGTAATATTGCAAATCTGTGGCTCTACCCATTATCTGAATTAATGACAGTCTACAAAAAGGCAAAAAAGAAGACTAAGGGGTATATTTACTAAACGGCGGGTTTGAAAAAGTGGAGATGTTGCCTATAGCAACCTATCAGATTCTAGCTATTATTTATTTAGTGCATTCTACAAAATGAAAGCTAGAATCTGATTGGTTGCTATAGGCAACATCTCCACTTCTTCAAACCCGCAGTTTAGGCATATTTAACAAAGGATGAAGAGCAATATTGCTCTTGAAAACGTATGTACACCACACCCATGATAATCTATTTGTGCCCCTCTGGTCGCCGAAGATGCACAGGTTAGATAGAAATAGGTGGACATTTTGTAATTTGCATCACCATGCTCCCTATACAATGCCAGCAAAGAGGGCGGAAACATGTCATGGTGACGCAAATTGTATCATCATACACCTTGCATTGGCCACTTGATTATATGATTTGCCATATTGTGACGTGCCCGCCCACTTCACTTCTATAGTATATACAAAGTCATATACTATATGCAAAGTATACGGTAGTGTACAATGTTTAGGGATCATCATCACCATTTATTTATATAGCGCCACTGATTCCGCAGCGCTGTACAGAAAACTCATTCACATCAGTCCCTGCCCCATTGGAGCTTACAGTCTAAATTCCCTAAAATACACACACAGACGACAGAGAGAGAGAGAGAGAGAGACTAGGGTCAATTTTGATAGCAGCCAATTAACCTACTAGTATGTTTTTGGAGTGTGGGAGGAAACCGGAGCACCCGGAGGAATCCCACGCTAACACGGTGAGAACATAGAAACTCCACACAGATAAGGCCATGGTCGGGAATTGAACTCATGACCCCAGTGCTGTGAGGCAGAAGTGCTAACCATTTAGCCACCGTGCTGCCCAAATACTGCTCCATACTATATATTATCCTGTACATTACTCAATAGCCAGTGATTTATTTTATACTGTACTACAAACCATCTTATTCACAAATGTATAGAGCACAATATTTTGTAATAAATACAATAATCTCTACTGCGCTATATACTAATCTATGATGTTATACTGTACTGGACTATATATAGTCTATATTATTATACCACACTATTCGATACAGTACTATATACAGTTCAATGCAAAAGACTTTAATAAAATTGCAGATTTCAGCGAATCTCAGGGTACACACTTAAACATGTTATAGTTCTGCACATTGTAATGCTCAATTACTATTTATTTGCTGAATTTGCACCTCCTTTGGCAGCAATCACAGCTTACAAACATTTCATACATATAAAAGAGGGAGGTGGACAAACCGCACCAGGTACTTAGATCATATATAATCCCTGTTAGTAATTTTTATATGGGAATTATTGATAATATTCTGGAAGGGTGCACCCTACACTAAACAACAGGTATAAATGGCAAGGAAACAAAGCAAGTGTATTCAGAGGCACTCCTGAATAAACAGGGATTAAAACATAACTTTTATTGGTTTATTATATAAAAGGAAGAGGACAAACCTCGAGCGAAATGTAAACAATTGAAAAATTAGTGGTTTTAAAATCAAGTGCAAGGTGATCATTTAAAAATGCATTTAGATTGCATGGCTTCACTGTTATCTCCAATAATGGAGCTAATCTAGTTTAATACCTGTGCACACAATGTATCTTAATCATAAATAATTTACCACATCAGATTTGTATACACAGATTGTAAAATATATTTTTTAAATCAAGTCTGTGTCAGTATTCCCTAGATGCATGGGAACACAGATATATCCATGGTCTCTTGGAGTACATAGCTCTATACTCCCATATAGAAGGAGACCAAAAAAAACGAAAAAGACCCTTTCATAAGGGAATTCGTATCAGGGTAGATTGCAGCCCAGCAATTGATATATCAAATTTAGCTGCACAAAATTCCTAGATGCCTTCCATACCCTGAAATCGCAGGATTATGTGTATTGCCCCTGCCTGTCTATGATCTGGGGAGCGATTCATGAGGAAGCCACAATATCGGGAAACAGTGAAGCAGAACGCCCAGATTCTAGTTATTTATTTAGTACATTCTACAAAATGATAACTAGAATCTGATTGGTTGCTATAGGCAACATCTCCACTTTTTTAAACCCGCAGTCTAATAAATATACCTCACAAACTCTTTCCAATTTCTCTGTGATTCTGGAACATAGGGGCATATTCAATTGTCCGCGGGATTGCCGAAAATCCCGCGGTACGTGCAGGATTAACGTTATTATGGTAATCCTACGCGGAAAAACCGTTAATACGGTAATTTACTGCGAGCTGAAATCCAGCGAGAGATTACCGTATTAACGGTAATATTTTTTCCGCGCTCGAACCCGCGGACAATTGAATGCCCCCCTTAGACCTCTAGGATTTGTTGCATCATTTTTCCACAGGAAAATGAGGGGAAAGGTGGGGAGGCGGATAAATATTATTTCAAAATAGATTTTATTAACATTAAAACAAAACAAATGAATGGATTAAAAAAAATGGTTTATTCTGAGGGGTTTTGGGACTGTGCACTCTATAAAACTGTACAGGAGTGTTTCTGAGGTTGGGGGCCCTCAGGGGCCACTTACAGGGCTCCTCCCCCCATCTCCCAGGAACTCATTACTGACTGACATGGTATAAACCCACCAGAGCTGGCTGCACTATGTTCAGCCAGGAGCCCCAGGCCCCCAGCACTCAGCCGCTGTTACCGGCCCCCCGGACACTGTTTACATACACACCCTGGGCTTCCGCTTCCGGTCACCATGGTAACCACGCGTCTGCGGCCGAGGCGTGAGGCGCAAGCGCGGGCGCGATGACGCCATCAGGACGCGCGCTCCGCCGAGTCCCCGCCTCCCTGCGCTCCCACCAATGGGAGGCGGGATCACGCCCCGTCACGTGGGCAGGAGAGCGTGCTGCGTCGTGACGTTCTGCCCGGTCCGGCGCTCGGTGTGACGCAGGCTCGGTGTCCGGTGAAGGTGACCGATGACCATCCTACCCAAGAAGAAGCCGCCTCCCCCCTCTGACCCGGAGGACGGGGACCGGAGCGGCGGGGGCTCCGGGGCACGGCCCCGCTCCTCTCCGCCCCCGCGCTGGGCCCAGGCATCGCCGCCCCCTGGCTCAGGAGGCCCCGGCGGGGCCGGCGCGGGGTCGGACGGGCTCGGAGGCCTCGGCTGCTGCTGCTGTAACGGGTCGGGGATAGGGCCCGGGGGCTGCTGCTCGGGCCCCGGACACAGTAAGAGGAGGAGACAGGGGGTGGGCGGACCTGGAGCCGGGGCTGGAGGACTGGGGATCCCCGGGGCCGGGAACACCCCTGACCGGGAGGACGGAGCTGGGAATAACAGTGAGGATGAGTATGAGACGGCGGCCCGAACCGAGACCATAGACCCGGACACTGCGGAGCAGGTGAGCCCTGTGGGGGGGCCGGGAGGACTCCTGTCATGTGATCAGTATGGGGGGTGACACCTGTCATGTTATTAGTATGATGGGGGGGGGGGGGGTGTGTGACACCTGTCATGTGATTAGTATGGGGGGGGGGGGGTGACAACTGTCATGTGATTAGTATGGGGGGGGTGACAACTGTCATGTGATTAGTATGGGGGGGCGACAACTGTCATGTGATTAGTATGGGGGGGGGTGACAACTGTCATGTGATTAGTATGGGGGGGGGGGGTGACACCTGTCATGTGATTAGTATGGGGGGGGGGGGGGGGTGACACCTGTCATGTGATTAGTATGGGGGGGGGGGGTGTGTGACACCTGTCATGTGATTAGTATGGCGGGGGGGGGGGGGGGTGACACCTGTCATGTGATTAGTATTGTGGGGGGGGGTGACACCTGTCATGTGATTAGTAGGGGGGATGGTGACACCTGTCATGTGATTAATATATGGGGGGGGGGTGACAGCTGTCATCGGATTATGATAGATTTGGTTTTGACAAAAGCGTGTGGAAGGAGGCGTTTGCTTGGGGGATGTTGAAGGGACATGTCCAAGGGGTAGGTGGAAGGATGGCTGCAGGTGATGTTAGAGGTGATTGGTTTTAATAGTAGACGTCTATTCTTTGCTCCTTACTGTCAGGGCCTTACCAGAGCTCTTCTCTGTGTAAATGGTTGTAGTTGGAGCTATAACCAGCCAGGGAGCAGGCAATAGCTGTATAGTGGTCTGTCAGTGTATGAGGTTCATCCTTTACATTGCGCAATCTCAGGGATTGGGAAGATAGCATCTGCAACAGTTACTCACATATTTTCGGCATCACTAGAGTCTGTTAGTATCTGCTGTATCTTCTGTGATCTACTCAGTTTTGATCTGGTTATTGTTTGCATCACTTTAGTTTTCAGACCACATGTTGCAATATTGTGCAAATTGCCTGAGATCGGCTGCTATATTTACCGTGTTACCCCAAAACAGTAACGTAAGCCTGAGTAGAGTTAGGGTCTTCATCATTACCATTTATTTATATAGCGTCACTGATTCCGCAGCTCTGAACAGAGAACTCATTCACATCAGTCCCTGCCCCATTGGAGCTTACGGTCTAAATTCCTTAATACACACACACACACACAGCGAGAGAGAGACTACGGTCAATTTTGATAGCAGCCAATTAACCTACCAGTATGTTTTTGGAGTGTGGGAGGAAACCCACGCAAACACGTGCAGAACATACAAACTCCACACAGATAAGGTCATGGTTGGGAATTGAACTCATGACCCCAGTGCTGTGAGGCAGAAGTGCTAACCACTGAGCCACCATGCTGCCCATATCGAGTTACCTCTGACCAAACAGATTACTCGGAAAGGTTCTCCCCAACGAAAAGACCAAGGGCTAGAGTTACTAAGCTGCTGGTTTGAAAAAGTTGGGATGTTGCCTATAGCAACAAATCAGATTCTAGCTTTCATTTTGTAGAAGGTACTAAATAAATTAAAGCTAGAATCTGATTGGTTGCTATAGGCAACATCCCCACTTTTTCAAACCCGCAGCTTAGTAAATCTAGCCCCAAGTGTCTAAAATAGTTTTCTGGTTGGTAGTTGACCGCTGTGTGAGGCCAGACGGGCTCCACGTGATCCGACTGTGATTTAATCTGTTACTAGAACCATGCGATGGTTTCTGTGTGGCCACATTAAGTACAGCCGTCCTCGCATCGGTAACTCCTAATAAAGGACGCTTCTTTTTTTAAAAAACAAAAACCTTGAACTCGGGTCGCTATCAATAGCGTACAGAGCCCAGGTGTATATGTTTCACATTGTAGTTTCTGCTCCTGCCTTAAAAAGGGAGAAATAAGGGGACCTAGAGCCGAGTTAACCTGTATATAGCTTTTAGGGGGGTATTCAATTGTTAGCGAGATCCCCGGAAAACGAGCGCTCTAAAAATATCAGCGTTAATACGGTAATTACTCGCTGAATTTCATCTCGCAGCTCCCTGAGCTGCGAGATGAAATTTAGCGAGTAAACTACCGTATTAACGGTATTTACGCGCATATTACCGTATTAACGCTAATATATTTTGAGCGCTCGTTTTTCCGGGGATCTCGCTAACACTTGAATACCCCCCTTAAAGTCTTCCTGTCATGTATCCAGCACACTTCCCCTTTTAAGATGCCCAAACACAGGCAAATCTGGTTATTATGCTTGATCACCAAATAACCAGACCGGTGAACGATTTTTCTGCATAGGTGAATTGCGCAAGTCTCTCGGCAACGGGGCTTAATAACCATACCCTGTGCCTCCCTTAATAATACTTTATTCTTACTACCTGTGAAGGACGGCAAAGCTGGATACAACAGCTGGTGATAAAGGTGTTCTGTAAATAAATAGAAAAAGTCGGCCAGTAAAATAGGTGAAGGGGATCTCTTAGATGTATTATAATACACACAGGGAGCTGACTGGCAAGACATCAACAACCTAATAGCAGACGAGGGCTTCCTATGTCCTCGAGCTTTGCAATTTCACTTACCCTTTTTATTATTGATTATTCATAGAGCACAGCGCTGTACAAAAGACTATGTAATCATTCACATTAGTCCCTGCACCAATGGAGCTTACACTCTAAATACTCACATAGCATCCATTTTTTCTTTTTTGTCAGAAACCAGTCAAACTACCAGCATGTTTTTTGGACTGTGGTAGAAACCCACGCAGACATGGGAAGAACATGCAACCGCCACACAGATGATGCCCTGGTTGGAATGAAAACCCATAATCCCAGCACTGCGAGACAGCAATGCTCACTTCTGTGCTACAGTGCTAACGTAAATTAAATATGTATTTGGCGTGGTCACAGTTCAGGGGTTTACATATTGTTAGCAGTACATACTTGATACCAGCCCAACAGTGGTTTGTGTAAAGGCCGCCTTAGTGTGTAGGTGACAGGTTCACGGTAGAGTTTGTGTGTTAATCAGCCGGAAGTCTACAACTAATGGGTTTAAAGAGAACAAGTAAAGCAGGAATCTGTTTACATGCTGCTAATGGCCATATTTCTATTAATTGTCTTCCTTTTCAACCTGAATTAGTCTCTGCTTCGTAACTAAAGGGCAGGTTTGACAAGGATCTGTATGTAGTTAGCACCGTCTCAGAGCGCGGCCTGTCTGCTAAATTTAGTCTGAAGGTGTGACTTGTGTTAATTAATATGTTAAGTAATCCCTCTTTCGTATTACATTAATCATAAGGGTGTCTCTCTTCCCATTTGTTGGGCGTTAATTATTTTAGTAATATATAGTGCAAAGTGTTATGTTATGATGGGATCCCATAGATTGTAAGCCTGTGAGCAGGGCCTTTCCACCTCTGTATTACCTAGTGTTGTCTATTAGAGTGTTTGTCCCCAATTGTAAAGCGCTCCGGCATTTGCTGGCGCTATATAAATAAGTAATTTATAATAGTTGGTGATTATTCTCCGTGGCTGGTTTGGTTGTGGCCTTCCTATGACCTGATTGTGTGCCTAGTCCAAGTTGTGTCGTAAGCATGTGTGGTAGAGAGTTGTATGTTGCATTTCAGGAAACTAGCAAGGTGAAGAATCATGGAAGTAATTTTGTTTTCTTCTTTCGAATATCCCCCTTTTTTCAGCAATATATTGGCCATAAACGAAAAAGATATTTACTGAACCGCGGCAACAATTTCGTTGGCTTGTGTAGGGTTAAATAGTTTGAAGATGAAGAAGTCTTATTGCAATATATCATTTACCTGATCCCCAAAAAATAAATGAATGCATAAGTCATTACGGAGCTAGCAAGGGCGCGAGCAATGTGTACACTGAGACATTGGGGGGATTAAATTGGCCGCAAAGTGTCTCCCATAGAGGTGCGAGGGGAAATGAGCGGGGATTTCTACCGTAATTGTCGACAGTGTCTGCGTGCCACATCGCTGGCAATTGAATTCTCCCCGTTATGTTAATAAACATGGATCATTAAGTAATGACTAAAACAATTCCCATCATCATCAGCTATTTATATAGCGCCAATAATTCTGCAGCGCTGTACAGAGAACTCACTCACATCAATTCTTTCCCCAATACAGCTTACAATCTAAATTCTTTAACACTCTCGGACACCGAACGAGAAAGAGAGAGATTAGAGTCAATTTTGATAGCAGCCAATTAACCTACCAGTATGTTTTTGAAGTGTGGGAGGAAACCCACGCAAACACGGGGAGAACATACAAACTCATCACAGATAAGGACACGGTCGGGTATCGAACTCATGACTCCTATTATAGAAATTCCACAATAAAGTGTGGATATAAGTGTGTGTGCAAAAATGACACATCCAAACTAAGGGGGATGTAAAATGTGCAGACAGGTTTAAAGTTGGAAGGGGGCGTGTCCTAGCTCAACTCTAAATTGGTGGAAAAATAAAGCTGCTTAGTATTTGTTACACTCAAGCAGAAGCCCCAATGCACCATGCAAAAAAATAAATGCATTTGCAAAGAGATATTTACTAACTAGAAATTATATCGCTAGGTGTTCTGTAAAATGATTTCACGACCCCTTCTCTGTGTCCTGTCTATTCGCGTTTTACTCCAAGCTGCGTTGTTGCCACCTAAGGGGCCTATCATTTAGTTTAGCTACTACAGTAGGGGGGAGGTGCTGGAGGACCAGTCAGAAGCCTCAGTAATTATGGCTTCCATCTAGTCCTCCCAATCACTGCCCCCCACCCCCAGTGTTCAGTAGGGGCTATGAGACGAAACACTCGGCGGTCTGGTGAGCAGCGTTCAGGCCACTGTGACTTTTCACTCTACTTGGGACTCCAGCTGTATTGTTTGCAAAATGCAACAGTTTGGGTGGATGACAGATGTCATTGTCCACATTCAGTGAAAGCCCTCTGGTGTGTGTCTCGCCATTTTCCACATAGGCCCGTGTGTATACACTATAGTGATGCTAGCTCAGGAAGAAATCCACCTTCAAAACTCCACGCGTTTCTGGGTGCATACAGCTGGTCGCTGTGAATGGTAAAACTACAGCTCTGTGTGCACCAAAACGCGTGGGTATTAAAGGTGTTTACTTTTAGGCTGGGGTTGTTGGCTCCAGTGTGGCCTGCCATCACATGAGCTGCTCACAAGGGAGCAGCGTCCTGCTGTCCATGGGCAGCCCATGGAGACGCCAGGCATCTCATTAAGGCCGCTCCTCTTTTCTCCACATTGCATCGCCCAGGACGCCACTTCCATGGCTCCTCGCTGACATCACATGTCTGTCACCTGACAGGAAGCACCTCTATCTCTGCACGCTTCTCAATGGTACATGGAGGCGAGTATCTCCTGCCCCTATGGTTTATTTCTACACAACAGACACACTGTGAGTTTCCCTAGCTGGAGAGTGTTGGCATCTTCCTTTCACTGGCAGATGAACAGTCTTGTGCACATAATGACGCATGAGACTGGCCTGGAGGAGCGCCAGGCATCGGGGACTCCTGGGTATCTGGTAACTCGATCTCTGGTACATTGTGCTCGATTATAATCCGTATTCAAAACCAACAATTCCTCGGTGGAAAATGGAGAGGTGAAAGCTTTGACTGCGAGAGAGACAGATACTCAGGAGTTTGGAGCCATGACTCCCCGTCAGTATAGTATGGCAGCGAGTAACTAGAACGCGGGCAGCCGCCTGACCGGTTGGGGAGCTACGCGGCAGTCAGATGCTTTCTAGTGGATTAACAGCATAAGTATCTTCAATGAAGACTGTCCATGCAGCCTTCCCAGTGTGATGTCAGGACTCTAGGACGGTGGGGGGTAAAGTTATTCTTGGTGAAGCTGACATTTTGCAAAAAATGGTGTAGGCTTTTGAGGTGCAAATTTAGGCAGCCATGACCAGTAGAAGTGACGCTTTTGCTACCTGACTGCCCTGAAAACTTTATAATTGGCCAAGAATAATAATTTTTCACAATGAACCGAATACATCCCAAACACCTGAAAATGGGTCTGGTTGCCATATACCTTTTAGGGACATTCGGGGATTAAAAAGAATTTATTGTGCACACGGTGAGGGACATATAGACTTGAAATTGGCAGTAAAACTGGTGCAGAAATGGAACTGGCTGGGTGTGAAGCGAAATGATGGATGTGTTGCAAGGAGGTATGGCTAACGAGGATAAGGGCTTACTATAATGAAGATATCTAATAGGAGTTAAGCATTTGAACTGGATATCATCATCATCATTTATATAGCGCCAACATATTCCGTAGCGCTTACAATTGGGGACAAATAGAGTAAACTAATAAACAAACTGGGTAAAACAGACAAAGAGGTGGGGAGGTCCTGCTCGCAAGCTTACAATCTATGGGACAATGGGAGTTTGATACATGAGGTTAAGTCTACATTTTGCATTGCGGCCCAGCCAGACTGCAAAGGTAAAAGTGACTCATAAGCTAAATGATCCCATCACACAACAATGTTGGTCAGGAGGTAGTTGTCTTGTGTGAAATTGTGTAACGGGTGGTAATGGGGTAATTAGTGAGGTTAAGAGGGTGGTTGAGGAATATTATAAGCTTGTCTGAAGAGGTGGGTTTTCAGAGAACGCTTGAAAGTTTGTAGACCAGAGGAGAGTCTTATTGTGGGAGGGAGGGAATTCCATTGTACCTCAGTAATCGGCCTCCAGTCAGGGGTAAAGGATGAGAACCTTTTTATTTTTATTCTTTCAGATAAACAAGGCTGGAACCATGTCTGGGAAATGATGTTCAGTGTTACTGTGTGGTAGAGCTCAGGACGTCTCCTGTCATTACTGTCCATGACCATTTTGTTTCACTTCTGTCAGACTTTTTATGACCATTCTCAATTTTATCTCAGCTGAGCAAACAAAATGGCCGCTACCTGTTACGCCAATTAAAACAAAACCCAAAAAAAAAACCTCCATATTTTTATTTTTTTTCTGAACATTTTCTGGAAATACATAGAGAATTCCTCAGCTTATCTGATACATTTCCTGAATACTAGCATAAAATGGTTATGTTGCCGTTACTCAAGCTATCATCTCCTTGCCAATATCAGATTTCAATTAAAGAAGTAATAATAGTATCAGGGAAGGAAAGTGCTGAAATAATTCTTATTTTTCAAGGTAAAGAATTCTACTGTCCTATTCGATATCTAATACTACCCAAGTATTCTGTGACAGGTTGTAGTCCTGAGCTGTTATACTCTCTTCTGTCCACTAGATGGCGCTTTCACCCTGGAGAGAGAGTACAAGTAACAAAATAAACACAGAATCCAGTGTGGAGAACAGATGACTGTTAGCGTTATCCTCTTTTATCACAAGTCCTACACTCGCGTTGCTCAGTTCAATCCATCGACACACACCCTTATATACACGTGCAATTATAGAGCACAAAAATAGACCACCGGACAGGTCTGGCTGCATTGCACGTACAGCAAGGTGCTATTATTGATAAGGAAAGATATTTATGCAATTGCACTTGTTTATATACCACGTCAAAATTGTATTTGGAAATACGTCTTATTCCATTTGTGGCTGCAAAATGTTACTTAGCCAGTGGAATTTGGCCTTGGTTGTCTCCTGACCTACACCAGTTGTCATCCTAAAGCATGGCTCAAAAATAATGTCCGATAGGAACCAAGTGTAGACCGAGCCTGTTACTGCTTCCCAAAAATGGCTGGACAAAAAAAATCCCCCCTTTGCTGGACGTTCTTCCCCTCTAGACAAAGTTGCCCATGTTGATGGCTGTGCGAAAAGTCTGAATCTCTTCTGGTTCTCAGTTCAATCAAACATATCTGTTCAACAGCACAAAACAAATCCACGTTTGGTTTCTAGTTTTAATCCTTTTCCCCCTTCCTAGCACAGTTTCTCCTCTTATCAGAACCAATGAATTCCAGTCCGTCATTCACTAACCCCCTCATCCAAATACTCCTTCTATTTTACACTTATTTGCACATATTGTTGAAGAGAAATTAGTTATAGACTCTGGACCCCATTCCTTTGGATTTCTTGAACTCTGTGCCAGCGACGGTATCACCCGTCTCTTTTCTAAAATATTAACCGTATCTTTTTCTCTGGTTTCATTCTTGAACCAGTAAAACACCTGGTAATCCTACCAATATGGAATGACCCCCTCATCGATTGCCTCAAATTACTGCACCCGTCTTCCGCTTTCCCACTCACTGCTAAAATACTTGAGCGTCTACTTACTAGATAACAGTACTTGCCTGATGAAGGGTCCTCTGTGCTCTGAAAGATAGCAAATATAATCATTATTTTTTTGGGTTAGCCAATAAAGGTATCACTCCTATAATACTTTTGCCTTTTTTTAACTCAAAAGTATTTAACCTCACATAGATTTTTCTGGCTAACACGGCACTGCAATAATAATAATAATAAAAAACTTTTTTTCTACACATTTAGATAACAGTAACCTAGTTGATTCTCTCCAAAATAGTTTTTTTTTTTGAGTATCTCCTTTTGAAGATTCATCTCCAGCTGTATCCTCGGGATTAAGTACTAGCTCTTACATCGAACGCTCTTTTCCCAAGCTTGTGGTCTTTATGTGACGCATTCGATTCCCATTCAAGCGATCGCGAAATAATGCCAGTTTTTCCTCTGAGATATTGTTACAATATGCCCTCTGTCACTACCACTAGAGCACGAATTCCCACCCTAGTTCTGTCCCTCATTGACCACTGTAAACTATTAACTGCATGCTTCGTTTTGCACCCTACAATCCATCTAAAATGCTTCTACAAGAGTTCTCGTACCCGTGTTGTCGGCTCTTCTGAAGTCTATTGGCTCACTGTCGCCCTACAAGGTTCTTCTGCAAAGCCTTACTCTGCCTTGCCCCTCCCTTTTAGATTGTAAGCTGTTAGGCGCAGGGACCTCCCTCCTCCTGCGTATCCTTCTATTAGACGTAATGTTTGTCTATTACCGTGTCTATTATGCTTAATTTTTTGGTGTTGTTGCATTTATGGTTTTTGAATGTTCTGCTTGTTAGGCCCCTATGGTTTCATGAACTATGCTCTCTTTCACTCAGGGCACCTTATAAATAATGATCATCCTGTGCCTACAGATTTCCCTTATAACTCCTTCATATTTCAATATATATTCTTATATAACATTTTTACGTTTAGGTCTTTCATACGCTCAAAGAGATTGCACTTTCCTCTTACACTCCGTTATCTGTGTGTGTGTGTGTGTGTGTGTATATATGTGTGTGAGATAGCGAGATAGCGAGATAGAGATATATATATATATATATATATATATATATATATATATATATATATAAATATCTCATACACATTTATAATCACATATGTACCTGAAAGAAATGGATTTTTATTTACACTCTTTTTGTAAAAGTTTTAGGAATGATATAAAGCAAACAAACAAACAAGTGGTCATGGCAATGCAGAGATGAAAGATGTTTTTGATACAAAGTTGCCACTTGGTAATGTTCTACCACTAGGGGCGCTGTTACAGTGAGTGAAGAGAGAGTATCTTCATATTGATAGAGAAAACATTACATTGTCATGAATAAATTTTGGAAAAAGAATTCTATCCACCCATACGGATTACTGATCATTTATGGGGGAAAAACCCCAACAAAATAAGCATAGTGTTAATGAAACGGATGCATCTGTTTGTGGTTTATATCAGCAATGGAACCCTTGTTAGTTTCACCTATGTACTTGACTTACCTTTTGGGGTAGAGAATTCGGGGAACAAGTAGGAGCTTTTAAGGAGCTGGGAAAGGTGCACATCCACTGACCTTGATAAACCGGACTCAGGGGTAAATGTATCAAGCTGCGAGTTTCCAGAGGTTTGAAAAGTGTAGATGTTGCCTATAGCAACCAATCAGATTCTAACTGTCATTTATTTAGTACATTCTACAAAATGACAGAATCTGGTTGCTATAGGCAACATCACCTTTCAAACCCGCCCGTAAACTCTCAGCTTGATACATTTACCCCCTGGTATTTGTACAGCAAACTTTCATGGACATTGGACAGTAGAGAAATGCACGGTCCCTTAATCCAGAGTAGGGGGGGTATTCTGTCTGCTTAATTGTTTGCGAACACCCATCACAGGTAGGTGGAGAGGTTGAACTTTGTAATGCAGCATCGTTTTATCTTTTTCTTCCAGCAGGAGAACTGGTTTGAGAAGACTCTGCAAGAGAAAAAGGGATTTATCATTAAACAGATGAAGGAAGATGGGGCCTGTCTGTTCAGAGCGGTTGGTGAGTAGTTGGTGTAACCATCAGGCTGTGATTTGCAAACCTAGCGACCTTTTAAAAGGTTACTGCTCCCTTTAATCATATTCATCCAACCTCTCCGCCCTTCTTAGAGACCCTCCTAGTCTCTAAAATAGGGAGTTCTCAGGCATCCTGTTTGAGGGACACTGCTCACAGTGGGGTATAGAGGGCACAGTCCAGCAGGAAATCCGCAGCTCCTTCTGATGACAGCCTTTCTCTAGCTGCATAGAAATCATTTGACGGGTCAGCAGACCAGCAAATCCACGGTCGTCCCAAACAGATACAATTGTACTAATTGTGGGGGCGCAGGAACCAATGACTTGGCGACGTGGCTTGGGCTGAACTCTCCAAGCACTTTTCAGAGCGATTGACCTTCCACGTTCCGATCGTTGAAGGTGGCTGCTTAAACTAAGCGTGATGCCAGCTTACCAACCTCATCCCAGCTACTAGGAGAAGTGAGTAATATATCTCACTATGTGCTGCCCACCTTTATGTGTAGTCAGATGTACTTAGAGGAGGTATCTTTCCACTAATCCCGATGGCGTTATTTGTCATAAAATTAAAACACATTATTTCTGACGGAAGGGTCATTACGTACGATATTGCTTCTGGACAAGGGTATGGTAGTCTGGAGTTGTACAATGTTTAACAAGTCGGGATATGGGACTGATTTAAACCTTATTATCATATCCCACATTAGACCAAGCCTAGCCAACCTACAAGTCCCAGCATCCTGTGCCAGCTGTCGGCTGGCTGTTTACTGGAATAGCATGCTGGGGCTTGTAGTCTGGTAACACCTGGAGATCCAGTGGTTGGCCAGTCCTGCAGTAGACATCCCAAGGTGTGCTTTACAGGTCTGTTTCAGACTTTCATCAGCTGTCTGCCATGTATGTTTGTTATGGATTATCCGTGTGGGTGACGTCCGTCTGGCAGACTCATTATCATTCGTGTCTTACAGATGTCGCAGGTTTCTAGTAATCTGAGTAGGCTGCATTCTTATGTCTTCAACAACATGGCTGCTGGCACTGTGGATAGGTGACTGGTTGTTGGCTCCGGCAGTACTTGTATATGGGTGTTTGTAGCAGATATTGGTGTGGGGCGTTTTCTGTGACTCGGCAGATATGAGACGGGATCGTGACTCAGCGGGAGCTTGCCCTAGTGACTCTCACACATGGATTACTCAGCGACCTTATTCTCCAATCTGCTGTGTATTTCATGCACATACTGGTAGATTACAGACCCATTCCATACAGAAGATACTGAATATATACCAGTGACGACCTGTTCTATATTATATATGTGTAATATATGAATATATATATATTATTTTTTTATATTATACACACTAGTCAGCCACAACATTAAAACCACCTGCCTAATATTGTGTAGGTCGTCCTCGTGCTGTAAAACATCTCTGACCCATTGAGGTATGGACTCCACTAGACCCCTGAAGGTGTCCTGTGGCATCTGGTACCAAGACGTTGGCAGCAGATCCTGTAACTTGTGAGGTGTGAGCTCCGTGACTCAGACTTGTTTTTTCCAGCACATCCCACAGATGCTCGATCGGATTGAGATCTGGGGAATTTGGAAGCCCAGTCAACACCTTGATCTCTTTGTCATGTTCCACAAACCATTTCTGAACAATTTTTGCAGTGTGGCAGGGTGCATTATCCTGCTGATAGAGGCCACTGCCATCAGGGAATACCGCTGCCATTAAGGGGATGTACTCTGTCTGGTCTGTGGCTATGCAGCAAGCTGTGATGCTCAGTGTGTTCTGACACCTTTATAACATAACCAGCATTATCTTTATCAGCAATTTGTGCTACAGTAGCTCTTCTGTGGGATTGGACCAGACGGACTAGCCTTCGCTCCCCATGTGCATCAATGAGCCTTGGGCACCCACCACCCTGTCACCAGCTGTCCTTCCTTGGATCACTTTTTGTAGGTACTAACCGCTGCATTCCGGGAACACCCCACAAGACCTAGGTGGTGCTCTGACCCAGTCACCTACCCATCACAATTTGGCTTTTGTTAAAGTCGCTCAGATCCTTACACTGACCATTTTTACTGCTTCCAACCCATCAACTTCAACAACTGACTGTTCACTGGCTTCCATATCCCACCCCTGACAGTGTTGTGGATGATCCAGGCATCACGTAACATCATCACCCTTTATTTATATAGCGCCACTAATTCTGCAGCGCAGTACATAGAACTCATTCATCTCCCTGCCCCATTGGGGCTTACAGTCTAAATTCCTTAACACACACACACAGACAGAGAGACACAGACTAGGGTCAATTTGTTAGCAGCCAATTATCCTACTAGTATGTTTATGGAGTGTGGGAGGAAACCGGAGCACCCAGAGGAAACCCACACAAAGACGGGGAGAAAACACAAACTCCTCACAGATAAGGCCATGGTCGGGAATTGAACTCATGACTCCTGTGCTGTAAGGCAGAAGTGCTAACCACTGAGCCACCATGTTGCCCTAAATCATGTATAAAGATAGATTCTTTTGTACCAACACCTTGTTATATTATCAATCTGTCACCTACATTTGTTTTTTTAGTCTGTTAATATTACTGTAAACTTGCAATTTAGTTTAAAAAACCTGACTGGAAATTATTTGTGCTTAAGTTTATTTTTTTCTTGTTTAAATACTTTTAAATGTAATTCGAAAAGATTTCCGTTTGGCGACGGGTCTGACTAGTAGAGCGATAAGTGTGACCAGTATCAGTCACTGGGGGGCAGGTGATAGGAGGATGCAGGTTGTACATTAGTGTGACCAGTATCAGTCACTGGGGGGCAGGTGATAGGAGGATGCAGGTTGTACATTAGTGTGACCAGTATCAGTCACTGGGGGGCAGGTGATAGGAGGATGCAGGTTGTACATTAGTGTGACCAGTACACTGATCAGTCACTGGGTGGGCAGGTGATAGGAGGATGCAGGTTGTACATTAGTGTGACCAGTACACTGATCAGTCACTGGGGGGGGCAGGTGATAGGAGGATGCAGGTGGTACATTAGTGTGACCAGTATCAGTCACTGGGGGGCAGGTGATAGGAGGATGCAGGTTGTACATTAGTGTGACCAGTACACTGATCAGTCACTGGGGGGGGCAGGTGATAGGAGGATGCAGGTTGTACATTAGTGTGACCAGTATCAGTCACTGGGGGGGCAGGTGATAGGAGGATGCAGGTTGTACATTAGTGTGACCAGTACACTGATCAGTCACTGGGGGGCAGGTGATAGGAGGATGCAGGTTGTACATTAGTGTGACCAGTACACTGATCAGTCACTGGGGGGCAGGTGATAGGAGGATGCAGGTTGTACATTAGTGTGACCAGTACACTGATCAGTCACTGGGGGGCAGGTGATAGGAGGATGCAGGTTGTACATTAGTGTGACCAGTACACTGATCAGTCACTGGGGGGCAGGTGATAGGAGGATGCAGGTTGTACATTAGTGTGACCAGTACACTGATCAGTCACTGGGGGGCAGGTGATAGGAGGATGCAGGTTGTACATTAGTGTGACCAGTACACTGATCAGTCACTGGGGGGCAGGTGATAGGAGGATGCAGGTTGTACATTAGTGTGACCAGTACACTGATCAGTCACTGGGGGGCAGGTGATAGGAGGATGCAGGTTGTACATTAGTGTGACCAGTATCAGTCACTGGGGGGCAGGTGATAGGAGGATGCAGGTTGTACATTAGTGTGACCAGTACACTGATCAGTCACTGGGGGGCAGGTGATAGGAGGATGCAGGTTGTACATTAGTGTGACCAGTACACTGATCAGTCACTGGGGGGCAGGTGATAGGAGGATGCAGGTTGTACATTAGTGTGACCAGTATCAGTCACTGGGGGGGGCAGGTGATAGGAGGATGCAGGTTGTACATTAGTGTGACCAGTATCAGTCACTGGGGGGGGCAGGTGATAGGAGGATGCAGGTTGTACATTAGTGTGACCAGTATCAGTCACTGGGGGGGCAGGTGATAGGAGGATGCAGGTTGTACATTAGTGTGACCAGTACACTGATCAGTCACTGGGGGGGCAGGTGATAGGAGGATGCAGGTTGTACATTAGTGTGACCAGTACACTGATCAGTCACTGGGGGGCAGGTGATAGGAGGATGCAGGTTGTACATTAGTGTGACCAGTACACTGATCAGTCACTGGGGGGCAGGTGATAGGAGGATGCAGGTTGTACATTAGTGTGACCAGTATCAGTCACTGGGGGGCAGGTGATAGGAGGATGCAGGTTGTACATTAGTGTGACCAGTACACTGATCAGTCACTGGGGGGCAGGTGATAGGAGGATGCAGGTTGTACATTAGTGTGACCAGTACACTGATCAGTCACTGGGGGGCAGGTGATAGGAGGATGCAGGTTGTACATTAGTGTGACCAGTATCAGTCACTGGGGGGGGCAGGTGATAGGAGGATGCAGGTTGTACATTAGTGTGACCAGTATCAGTCACTGGGGGGGGCAGGTGATAGGAGGATGCAGGTTGTACATTAGTGTGACCAGTACACTGATCAGTCACTGGGGGGCAGGTGATAGGAGGATGCAGGTTGTACATTAGTGTGACCAGTACACTGATCAGTCACTGGGGGGGGCAGGTGATAGGAGGATGCAGGTTGTACATTAGTGTGACCAGTACACTGATCAGTCACTGGGGGGGGCAGGTGATAGGAGGATGCAGGTTGTACATTAGTGTCACCAGTATCAGTCACTGGGGGGGGCAGGTGATAGGAGGATGCAGGTTGTACATTAGTGTGACCAGTACACTGATCAGTCACTGGGGGGCAGGTGATAGGAGGATGCAGGTTGTACATTAGTGTGACCAGTATCAGTCACTGGGGGGGGCAGGTGATAGGAGGATGCAGGTTGTACATTAGTGTGACCAGTACACTGATCAGTCACTGGGGGGCAGGTGATAGGAGGATGCAGGTTGTACATTAGTGTGACCAGTACACTGATCAGTCACTGGGGGCAGGTGATAGGAGGATGCAGGTTGTACATTAGTGTGACCAGTACACTGATCAGTCACTGGGGGGCAGGTGATAGGAGGATGCAGGTGGTACATTAGTGTGACCAGTACACTGATCAGTCACTGGGGGGGGCAGGTGATAGGAGGATGCAGGTTGTACATTAGTGTGACCAGTACACTGATCAGTCACTGGGGGGCAGGTGATAGGAGGATGCAGGTTGTACATTAGTGTGACCAGTACACTGATCAGTCACTGGGGGGCAGGTGATAGGAGGATGCAGGTTGTACATTAGTGTGACCAGTACACTGATCAGTCACTGGGGGGGGCAGGTGATAGGAGGATGCAGGTGGTACATTAGTGTGACCAGTATCAGTCACTGGGGGGCAGGTGATAGGAGGATGCAGGTTGTACATTAGTGTGACCAGTACACTGATCAGTCACTGGGGGGCAGGTGATAGGAGGATGCAGGTTGTACATTAGTGTGACCAGTGCACTGATCAGTCACTGGGGGGCAGGTGATAGGAGGATGCAGGTTGTACATTAGTGTGACCAGTACACTGATCAGTCACTGGGGGGGGCAGGTGATAGGAGGATGCAGGTGGTACATTAGTGTGACCAGTATCAGTCACTGGGGGGCAGGTGATAGGAGGATGCAGGTTGTACATTAGTGTGACCAGTACACTGATCAGTCACTGGGGGGCAGGTGATAGGAGGATGCAGGTTGTACATTAGTGTGACCAGTATCAGTCACTGGGGGGCAGGTGATAGGAGGATGCAGGTTGTACATTAGTGTGACCAGTACACTGATCAGTCACTGGGGGGCAGGTGATAGGAGGATGCAGGTTGTACATTAGTGTGACCAGTACACTGATCAGTCACTGGGGGGCAGGTGATAGGAGGATGCAGGTTGTACATTAGTGTGACCAGTACACTGATCAGTCACTGGGGGGGGCAGGTGATAGGAGGATGCAGGTTGTACATTAGTGTGACCAGTATCAGTCACTGGGGGGGGCAGGTGATAGGAGGATGCAGGTTGTACATTAGTGTGACCAGTACACTGATCAGTCACTGGGGGGCAGGTGATAGGAGGATGCAGGTTGTACATTAGTGTGACCAGTACACTGATCAGTCACTGGGGGGCAGGTGATAGGAGGATGCAGGTTGTACATTAGTGTGACCAGTATCAGTCACTGGGGGGGGCAGGTGATAGGAGGATGCAGGTTGTACATTAGTGTGACCAGTATCAGTCACTGGGGGGGGCAGGTGATAGGAGGATGCAGGTTGTACATTAGTGTGACCAGTATCAGTCACTGGGGGGCAGGTGATAGGAGGATGCAGGTTGTACATTAGTGTGACCAGTATCAGTCACTGGGGGGCAGGTGATAGGAGGATGCAGGTTGTACATTAGTGTGACCAGTACACTGATCAGTCACTGGGGGGGGGGCAGGTGATAGGAGGATGCAGGTTGTACATTAGTGTGACCAGTACACTGATCAGTCACTGGGGGGCAGGTGATAGGAGGATGCAGGTTGTACATTAGTGTGACCAGTACACTGATCAGTCACTGGGGGGCAGGTGATAGGAGGATGCAGGTTGTACATTAGTGTGACCAGTACACTGATCAGTCACTGGGGGGGCAGGTGATAGGAGGATGCAGGTTGTACATTAGTGTGACCAGTATCAGTCACTGGGGGGCAGGTGATAGGAGGATGCAGGTTGTACATTAGTGTGACCAGCACACTGATCCGTCACTGGGGGGCAGGTGATAGGAGGATGCAGGTTGTACATTAGTGTGACCAGTACACTGATCAGTCACTGGGGGGCAGGTGATAGGAGGATGCAGGTTGTACTTTAGTGTGACCAGTATCAGTCACTGGGTGGGCAGGTTATAGGAGGATGCAGGTTGTACATTAGTGTGACCAGTACACTGATCAGTCACTGGGGGGGGGCAGGTGATTTGCAGGTTGGATATTATTTGGTCAGGATTTCCCAGCTCATTTACATACCTGCTCTTCATTTCCTGTTGTTTCTGATTACGACCTGGGGGAGGGGAGTTTTCCACCCGATATGATAATTTCCCACAGATCTAACTACAACTCTGTAATTACCCAGAACAGGAAGCAGATGTGACATCATGGTTTTCTCGTCTGATTGCTCACGTAACACAGAAATGTTATCACCTGTGATCGTCATAATTGTTTAGTGATATGTTCCAGTGTCCATGAAGTATTACTGCCGGTAGTGATGGTTAGGTACTGCGGGTCAGGGAGAAGAAGGGACTGCGGGTCAGGGAGAAGAAGGGACTGCGGGTCAGGGAGAAGAAGGGACTGCGGGTCAGGGAGAAGAAGGGACTGCGGGTCAGGGAGAAGAAGGGACTGCGGGTCAGGGAGAAGAAGGGACTGCGGGTCAGGGAGAAGAAGGGACTGCGGGTCAGGGAGAAGAAGGGACTGCGGGTCAGGGAGAAGAAGGGACTGCGGGTCAGGGAGAAGAAGGGACTGCGGGTCAGGGAGAAGAAGGGACTGCGGGTCAGGGAGAAGAAGGGACTGCGGGTCAGGGAGAAGAAGGGACCGCGGGTCAGGGAGAAGAAGGGACCGCGGGTCAGGGAGAAGAAGGGACCGCGGGTCAGGGAGAAGAAGGCTCCACATCTTCCCAGGCTCCTGAATCCTAGATCACTGTAACGCTGCTGCTTTTATCTACAGTTTCCCTCAGAGTGGTGTAAACATTGTATCTTCCCTGTTCTGGTGTCTAATCCTCCTGAATGCCGTCTGTCTCTTCGCCTTTATCTTGTAGTGACCGCTGCCAGATACTCGGTGCTGTCTTTCTGGGAAGCGGGGCTGCCTCCCTCTGGCTGTGACACTTGATAAATATTATCACGTTACGCAGCATCATAGTGCAGAGACGGAGCAGTTTGTGTAGATTGGTTCCCTGAGGTTACTACATCAATCTATGGACAATGTAACCTGAAGATCACCCTTTTACCCAATAGCTAAGTATGTAGTGTCTGAAACATACGTATCATGCACTCTTCATGTTTGGTGACTACATGCCTCAGTAGGTTCCATGTTGTATGACACAAGCGTGTACACACGGGGACGCAGGACCCTCGCTGTTCGCGAGGTCATCTCACCGTTCCGCCAGAGGATGTTGCATTTCAAGCATTGCCATATCTTTGCCCTTTTTGCGTTAAGATTTAAGCTGGAGATCTTTTTAAAAGTAAATCCAGCTAATATGTAATTATTACCCAAAACCCCTGTCTGTCCCACTATGCGAACGGTGCGCGTTCCACGCCAGGCGGGACGCGCTGTTTGAATGAACTCGTCCCCGCCAGAGCTGTGACTCTGCTTGTCCCAGTTTCAGCATGCAAGAAAAAGGAAAGCGGTCTGACAAATAGGCCTGTGTCCGTTTCTGCCTTATGGGTCTGCTTTATTATTGGTAACGTGTTTGTTTCGTGATCCCGTCAGTGTACAGCGGTGCCTAATATGTCGGTGCTTTATAGATAATAACAATACAACCCATCGGCAGACGCAGGTTTTTCCATCAGCGCTAAATACCGCAGTCTTGGCGCTCAGATACACATAGTAGCAGGTGTGCGACATCACAGTGCACGGTGGATGCAGCATAGTTACATGCTCATCAGTGACAGTGATCTCTATGGCCATACCACTCATTCAGATCTCATCCGACACGCTGAGAAAGCCGCATGCTTGTTTGGTACAGCGTAGGGCAGACGGTCCTAGGATCGATCCTTGTCTGTCCCATGTGATCAGTCTGAATCCGCTATTATATGGATAAATCTGTCCTTCTTTTATTATTTTATTTTTTATTTTTATATTATTTTTTTGTTACACCATTTAAATGGCAGTTTTGCAGAGTCAGTGTTTCAAGAAACAAAACCTTTATGGTTACACTTTATTAATGCAGGTCCCCCCGGTGCGGTTTCAGTTTCAATGAAAACAATTTCTGTGAATCCCCTGGCTTTCCGTGACCTTTCTTATGAAGTGAGAGAGAATTCAGAGAAGCTGCTGAGGTGGAACGTGCTATCGCTATGAGTGGTGCGCTGGTTGTGGTACCTGTACATCTGCAGCCTCCAGCAAGGTTGTCTGTGCAGCGATTGCCTGTGATTCTCCAGCATTCCTCACCAGCTATTAAACAGCCTAATTTAAGGTGCAGTGTGGTCCGCTATATAAAGGCTTCTTGCAGCATTGACAAATGACGAGAGTTCAGATATTTGACATTCTGTGATTTACCCCAATGCACGTTACTGATCACTTATCGCCCGATTGCCTTCCAAAGTGTCCTTTGCCCGAGTAAATGTGTCTCACACGGGCTCGTGCTGGCCCCACAGGAGTGGCCGAAATGGTCAGATCCAGCCGTGCAGAACTTAAATTGTGCTGGGGGACTGTAAGTGTCCTCTGAAAAGGACCGCAGACCATAGCCGATTGTCACTCTCTGCCGACCACGTTTACGGTCAGGCCTAATAATCTAGTCGATCGGATCATTCACGGCCATGGTGATCATCGTTGTGGTCACATGCACGGCCATGTTATGTGCCCAGGATGCAAAGTGACTATCGCATGTTCATAAACTGATGTCTTCAGTTCTGAAAACTTATTAAACAAAATAATGTTTGAGCAATGTCCTGTGAGGTGTGTGTTGTGTATATACTTTATAGGTAAAATAGACAGTTACATCCATTCTGCAATTAAACAGGAATTTATTTTTTATTCCCTCTTTAAGCAGAATTTTTTTTATAGCCTAAAATGTAGCACCTGGTGCATAAAGTGGGGAAATAAATTACAATCTTAATATGCGGCATCTGCTAGAGAGAGGGCTGAAAAACTTGTCCTTTATGCAAATGCAGGGACTCAATGTTGCGAGAGTCGGCCTTTGTTCGATGTCCCCACATTTGCATACAGGACTTTTTTTTTTCTTTCATTTTTTTCCCCTCTGTGTCTTCTTGCGAAGGAACAAAAACTCCAACTTGTTTACACTTAACGTATTAAGCACTATGTAAGACCTGTGACAGGTCCGCTAAAAATAACCAATTGTTTCCATTCCTTAATCTCTCTAAAATGACATTATAGGCTGTTAGGATTACTCATGTGTTTGTTTTTGTATCTCTCCCCAAATATCCCCTGCCCTATGTCTGCTTGTCTCTGATAGATTAAGCATCCTCTAATTACCTGTATCGTAGCATGTCCATCTTTCATGGGTCTATGTACTTTTGCTTATACTCTGTGACGGCAAGTGATGGCACGGCCATGGGGACCAGCCGTAAACCGCAGACTGCCTATGCCTGGCCCTTTGCCCATGGAGCTGTCGTAGCACAGGAGTTTGAGTGCATCTAGCAATCTACCTGAATCTGCGCTACCACCTAGATTGTGTTCCAGCTCCGCCCCGCTGTGTGGCGCAGTGGGCTGTGGTGTAAGCAGGAGAACCAATAAGAACAGAGCTAAGCTTTAAAAAGCATTGCTGCCTTTAATTGGGCCTCTCGGTCACACCATCCTACGGAAATTGTCACCTCTGCAGGTTGTGCTGTAGCTTTAAGGATAGGGTTTATATTTGCAATATGTCGGTCTAATTGGCACACTTAAAACCTAAAACACACTCACCATTGGCAAATAGCATTCATCGATATTACAATATAATTTATACAATTGAGATTTGCTTTGCAAAAATGAAAGAACCAAACCTACTCTTTAATAACGTTTTCCTGAATTTGATTGGTCTGGTCCGTAGGGGACAACTTTTAAAGCAAGTGACTGGCGTACAAACCTGCGCTGCAGTGATGGGTGGAATAACAGGCGAGAGAGATCATTGTTCGGGGCTGGAACTGGGATAATTTTCTTTTTTTAAACTTTTGCAAAATAAAAAGAAATAAAAAATAAAATTTTTATTTACTTGAGCAAAAATATTTCCTTTCCGCAGACCGCTGTGAGTGAAACATTTTCCTATTAAACACGCGCAAAACTAAATGCAAAACTTTCTGAAATTTTTTGCCGTAAGAACCAAAAAAATGTGAATTCTGTTTGTTTGGAATTTGACACACATTTCTGCAGATGTGCCGGGAGATACAGAAATCTATTCTTATTTTTATTTTTTTCCACCTCTCTTTACTCAAATCTCACTGCAGCGTTTGTAAACAGCTCTTCTCCTTTTGGGTTTCCTGTTATAAATTCACAACTCTATGTGGTTAAACACTCGCACAGTCTATTGGGGGAGAGTAACCACTTCTCCAGCCCCCCTCCGGAACTTCTAAGAAAGTTGGTCATGTGACAAGCGGGAACGACTGCCATGTATAGCCCTCATTAGCATATCGCATATTGTTTACATGTAGTGTGGCTTTGCAAAAGAAGCTATTGTGTATGTGCGGTTGGTTTGATCTGCGAGGCGCAGTGTGTGTGACAGACAATTTGCTACACTCACTAACATTGTCTGAGCTCTTAAAAGCTTTATAATGTTGGTGTTTTGGATAGATATGGAATTTTGTCTGTAGGCAGTCACTTTAAGGACTGAACCAATAGTCCAATGGATGACATTCGCGCCTCAGTGATGTCACTGGTGCCTATGACCGCTTCCAGCCCAAATGTTGTCTCAAGAGACATTCAAGAGCCGCTTTGTTGTCTCCCAGACAGATAACTACATCAGCATTTTAAACGTTTAACTCGGTCCTTTAAAGCGCACCGCTATAGTTTGGCGTAGCCCGCCGTTTTGTTTCCTCAGGCTATATTCTCATGAATATTTGCTGTCCATTTACTAAGATCGAGCACCTCAGGATTATATGTCAGACATCATGAATATCCATCATCCCCATCAACATTTATTTATATAGCGCCATCAGATTCCGTAGCGCTTTACAATTGGGAACAAACATTAATAAAACAATACTGGGTAATGCATACAGACAGAGAGGTAAGAGAACCCTGCTCACAAGCTTACCCTTGTGTATCAAACCATTGTCCCATAGATTGTAAGTGTTACATTGAATATTTGTCCAGCTAGAATGCAAAGTATTTAGTGGGCTGTGTGATCAGTAACACAACTGTGTTGGTCAGAGGGTTGTTGTCTTGTGTTAGCTGTGTAGAGGGTGGTAATATGGTAACCTAGGGAGAGTATGAGGGAGGTAGAGGAATATTATAAGCTTGTCTGAAGAGGCGGGTTTTCAGAGAACACTTGAAGGTTTGAAGACTAGAGGAAAGTCTTGTTGTGCGAGGGAGGGAATTCCACAAAGTGGGTGCAGCCCGAAAAAAGTCCTGTAACCGAGAATGGGAGGATGTGATGAGAGTGGAGGAGAGACGCAGATCTTGTGCAGAACGGAGGTGTCGAGTTGGGAGATATTTTGAGACAAGTGAGGAGATGTATGTCGGTGCAATTTTGTTGACGGCCTTGTATGTTAGTAGAAGAATTTTATATTGACTTCGTTGAAAAACATGCAACCAATGTAGAGACTGACAGAGCGGCTCAGCAGAGGAGGAACGGTTTGCAAGGAAAATCAATCTAGCTGCTGTGTGCAAAATAGATTGTAGGGGTTGGAGTCTGATCTTGGGAAGACCAGTAAGGAAGGAATTACAATAGTCGATGTGGGAGATGATAAGTGCATGAATTAAGGTTTTTGCAGTGTCTGGTGTGAGATATGTGCGACTTCTGGAAATGTTCTTTAGATGTATGTAACATGATTTAGATAAAGAGTTGATGTGGGGAACAAAGGATAGTTGTGAGTAAAGGGTTAATCGGGCAGCTCCTCAGTGATGTCGCTGGTTCCTACTAAATTGATAAGCTGACTCGCCAACAAAACGGCTGCTTCGACTGCCCAATGACGACTGGCCCACTATAAATCCAATGTTCCAGGTGACGCTATGGCTGGATTATGGTTTAGATGTAACCTGTTCTAGATGCAATTGTCTGTTATATAGGTTAGCAAAATATAGCTGGCACAGTGAGATTTAGCTGTGGTTCTCCTGCATCTGTCACAGGCAGAGCATATTGAGAATTGTAGATCCACAGAAGCTGTTCTAGAGCCACAGCACGCCCAAACCTCTCCCCAGATCCTAGAGTACAGCGATCTCCTTTCTCTTTGCAGCTGACCAGGTGTACGGCGATCAGGACATGCACGAGGTGGTCCGGAAGCACTGCATGGATTACCTGGTGAGTGACCCTCAGCCGCTGCAGGATGAGCTCACGGAGCGATAGAGCCGAGTTTTTAAGTCTCCATCTTTCTGTCTTCCCCATGTCACAGATGAAAAACGCAGACTACTTCTCCAACTACGTGACCGAAGATTTTACCACTTACATCAACCGCAAACGGAAAAACAACTGCCACGGCAACCACATAGAGATGCAGGCCATGGCGGAGATGTACAACAGACCCGTGGAGGTGTATCAGTATGGCACAGGTAATGCAGAACCCCCCACATCTCATCCACCTCTCAGTTCAGCTGTTTTTGGTGATCCCGCCCGGTAGATCAGGGTTATTTGGCGATATTGCAGAGGAGCTGGCCAGTGATAAGCCGAATATGGCGGATATTAAGGTGATATTGTAAGGTGTTGACATTTATGAACCTTTTTTTTCTTTTGTCCAGAACCAATTAACACTTTCCACGGGATCCAGCAAAACGAAGATGAGCCAATCAGAGTGAGCTACCATCGAAACATCCATTACAATTCTGTGGTGAACCCCAACAAGGCCACAATAGGCGTGGGGCTCGGGCTGCCATCCTTCAAACCCGGGGTGAGATGGAGAACTCTTGCTGTCGGAGTTTAATTTGGTTTATCCTGGAGGTTGAGATACAGCGCACATAGGAGGGGTATTGGGGGCAGTTGTTACTATTGTGGATGAGAAAGCGCACATATATGTGTGTTCATGTTGTATTGAATGTAAACCGTTTTAGTTAGAGATTGGGCGCTCCAGTATTTCTTAAAGCACCACTAAACTTATAATACCATCTAGCTTATTTAAGACCTTGGAATAAAGTTTACAAATGTATATACTGAAGTTTCAGTAGCTTATCAGACCTGAAGATATGAGATCATATTGGTTATCGAGATGCAGATATTTTGCTTGTCATAGTTTCCTGTTGATAAACCCATTGAAGGACACTGCTCCCACTTTGCTTTGGCTCACAATAACGCTCTGTGTTTGGCCAGTTTTAACATTGCAGAATTCAGTGGTCGCTCCCTAAATGAACTTGTCGGGGTGCATTGTCCACCCTGGTTGCTGACATTGGTGCCAACCGTGGGATGTAATTAAGAAGCATATTTTAAGCCACTTGGGGATAGATTTATCAAACCTTCTATAAAGGAAAGTGGAGATGTTGCCCACAGCAGCCAATCAGATTCTAGCTATCGTTTTGTAGAATGTACTAGATAAACGAGAACTGGAATCTGATTGGTTGCTATGGGCAATAACGCCACTTTTTCTTTTTAGAAGGTTTGGAATCCTTCCCCTTAATGTCCATTTTTATCAAGGTTTGGCCAGTTTTAGCCGTGTTTTGTCAAAAATGGTGGGCAACACAGAACAATAGATGACATTTGTTGTGCTGAACTTCTATGACGGAATGGGAGATTTTACATTTCTTTTGCATGACTCCTTGAATTTTGGGTTTAGTTGGCTGTACGTTGGTGGACAAAGGTCTCTTACAATGTAGTGTAATAAATTGAGCCATTTCATTGGCGTACAAGTCTATAGGATTCATCCCGGCAACTGTGTAAGCCTTTCATCTCCAGTTTATAGGTTTATTCTCCTCCACCCGGCTTCTAGTCCGAGAGATCTGGTGTGGGGGAGGGAGTGTTTTCTGAACACTTAATCAGAGATGATGCACAGTTCTTCTCCCTAAAAGTGTTGAAGTTGTATAGTTAGGCTGTGGAATTACTGACCAAAGTGTGAGCAGAGTCTGAGCTGTTTGTGTGTTCAGTACGCAGACCAGTCGCTTATGAAGAACGCCATTCGAACCTCGGAGGAGTCCTGGATTGAGCAACAAATGTTAGAAGACAAAAAGAGGGCCACGGATTGGGAGGCCACGAACGAGGCCATTGAGGAACAAGTGGCTCGAGAATCCTACCTGCAGTGGCTACGGGACCAAGAAAAGCAAGCCAGACAGGTGACCTTAGTAGCGTTCGATCCTATTCTCCTGCTTCTACTTCATTTCCTCTTCGTGTATTTTTTTGGCCCTTGTTACCTTTTGTGTTTTTGTTTTCTTCTGTTGTCTAAACTTTTCTTTCTTCTTTTTGTTTCCGCTCTTTCTGGTCACCTTTGCTAGTGGCCTCTTATACATGTTCCTCCTGTCCATGCTCCTGTTTTTAAACTGTTCTCTCACTTCTCTTCTTACTGACAGCCGCGCAAGGCCACCGCCACCTGCAGTTCCGCAACAGCAGCCTCCTCCAGTGGGCCAGAGGAGTGGAGCAGTCGCTCGCCGAGACAACGTAGCACCGTGGCCTCGCCTGAGCACCCCGAAATTCACGGAGAGCAAACGGCAAAACCATCTTCCCCAGGGACCACTCTAGTTTTAGCTAAACCCCCCTCACCATGTGCGCCGGGTAACTGTTCTGCATTTGTTATTGTATTAATGTCTACCACTGCTGCCAGGTACCCAGGTACAGGTCTTACTACTGAGTTTCCAGCTTTATTTTATTTAAGATGACCTCCCAAATCTTAAAAATTAGGTTGTTTTTTTTGTAGAGTTCACTAAGATATGAAAAAATAGTTTTACTTAGCTTCGAAGTAGTAATCATGCATTTCAGTGGGTAGTCTCAAAGGCTTGCTTGCTTCTTTCGTGAGCTTCATGTATGTGAATGAGAGGAGCAATGTGCTGTACTTTTTTTTTGTGGGGGGTGGGGGATCGCCACATTGCAGCAAAGTAAGATTCTATAGAAATTATAGACATATTTATCATATTTTGGTGGACTAGACTCAAAATGTGTAAAAACATAACAAAATCCTTATCTAGTTGCCTCTAATCTGTTTTTCCTGTAAACTTTTGGACTGTGACCGTCTCAGTATAGGCACCTATTTCAGAAGCCCAGATACACAAATGCTTTCTAGGAATACAAACGGACCATCTTTGAGCAATTATTTATTGTATTTTTGCTCCGCCCTTTTATCAATTTGGCGCCTCGAGATTTTGATTAGAAAGTGTTTGTTTTGTTGCCTCCAATATCTCCTTTACAAAGCGCAGAGTGTAACATGCCCGAAGGCAAAGTGCGTCTAGGTTTGTGGGTAGTCCTAGCGCCTTGTAACCACGCCCTCTCATTAGATTTTGCTTTATTTTTTTCCCCCCTACAATGTTACATTGAGTAAAGTACGTCTACAAAAGTACAACTGGAAGGGCGTGACCCGATCATAATTGGTGAAAAAATTAGAGCACCCTCGCAGAGTGGAAATTGGAGAGCACCCTTCTCCCCAGAGTGTGCCCCCGCCACCCATCTAATTTTGGCGATTTCCACAGCTTGCTCTGCAACGGTGCGCCATCATGCTGCCCAACTCCCTATCAGCCGCTGCGCCCGCCACCTCTGGCTCAGCCATGCTTTTTGGCGGAGCTTATCACAAGGTAGATTCACATTGTGCCTCATTGTTCAATTCTTCAGTCGGTTAAAGGCACTCTAACGTCAAGACTATTTCATTGTGCAGAGGAACAATCCTCTACAACCGTTTTGTCTGTCTGTCCTTCTGTACGTTCTTGGACATTTCTGGAGCTAGTCACGGCCCTAGAGATGTTATACGCCTCCCCATCGATGTCCTACTCTCCTCCATTACTAGGCCAGACTCCAGTCTGTTATGTTGGGAGACAGTTATCGCACAAGACAGAAAGGTTCCGGGAGGAAATAAGGCGATTACTGACAGTGACGTGAACAATGGCTCTCTGCTCACAGGGTTTTACCCGTCTGCAGTTGAATAACACTGTAACAAATTTAAATTGATAGATTCACTATTTAATCTTTACATCTGAGAACCTCAAAGGGTAACTAAGGATGTGGGTTTGTATTCCTTTGGGCATTTGTCTCTGGCATTAAGGCACATGAGCTCACAAGGTCTGTTTGCTGCCTAGGCCCCAGCAACCAGCCATGTCCCGGAGCTGACCGAGCCACTTCCCCCCTTGTCTCTTTGTACCCGGCCTTGGAGTGCAGAGCAATCATGCAGCACATGTCTCCCACGGCATTTGGTGAGTGCGCTGCCTCTTTGAGATAGGCTGCAGCTGCCACGCGCCGCTCTCTAACCCGCTTCTCTCTCTCTCTGTGTTGTCTTCAGGTTTGAAGGATTGGGACGATGACGAGATCCTGGCCTCCGTTTTAGCCGTGTCCCAGCAGGAATATCTAGACACGGTGAAGAAAAGCGCCCTGCGTAGGGATCCTTCCCCCGAACACAGCTGATATCCAGCTCGTCCGCTCCTCCCGTGTCCGACCCGTCTCTGCTTGCCTTCCTCTCCACTCCCGTCCCTCCTCGACCCCACGCGTTTTTATCATGCTCACGTTGTGATCGCCACATGAATGATGCTCTTTTCTGTAAATGTACCTTTCCTACTAGCCCACGGAGGACTTGTATAGCTGCATGTTACAGAGGATGTCGACAGCCCCCCTTTCAGCCCCGAACTTCCAGACTTTCTGCTATCGAAGCCCGCAGCTGGACTGGACTGCTGCCTGCCTGGCTCCTGCAGGGGGCGCCCTGACTTTGCCTTCCCACCTTTTTAGATAGTTTTTGGATGGGTGTGCAGAGGGGGAGAATGACTCAGCCGGTGGAGCTCTCCACTTTTGTATCTTCCTGAGATCGTTTTTTTTTTTTTTTGGTTTGTTTTTTTTGGTTTCTATCTTATCAAGAGGACGTTCCAATCACCTAGGAATAACTTTTTTTTCTTATTAAGAAAGGAGAAAAAAAAAAATGGAAAAAAAATTCTTATACAGAAGAATCGAAGCGTCGTGTTCATTTGTGTCCTTGGTGTAAGGTTGGCTGATGTCAGAACCAGCAGTTCAAAGGGTGAGCCCATTCTGTAGGAACCGGCCCAGTCTCGATGGGAGCAGCCGGTTGGGCCTTGACCATGTGAATGCAGCCTCTCGATTCGCTGGGGTGGCACGGGTTCCTGGTGTTCTGATTGGTTGGCTGCATTGTCATGAAAATTGGTTCAGTGTACAACATGGAAACACCTTCTATGTACTTCTGACTTTCACACCCATTATATATTACACAACATGTTTAGATGGGTACAAGACATAGGCCAGTGATTCAATGGCCCTTATTGTCCACTAAGCCTAAATTTGTAATGTTCACAATTCTACAGATAGGGGATGTGAAATACGGCAGCGTAGGATTTATGGTGCCCTGTCTTACCTATACAAAACTTATTTCTGCATAATGAGTTTCTAGGTAAAGGATACAATACTCGGAGATGAAACTGGGTTCAGAACTTTATCACAATGGAAGTCATTTAAGGTGTAATTGTGAAGTTGTTTTATTTCCCGTCCCCTCGCAGACTTCAGAAGATCCTGGTCTCTATTAAAGGATTGATAAGAGAAGACTTAGTCCCAGTGCGATAGATAATGTTGTATATTAGTGAAGGGGTCGGTGAGGTAATATAACACACTGCGGGGGCCACATGGTGTGTCACTAACGTCACATTACCCTTATTCTGTCTAAGGTAACACAGTATGTTTAATCAAAGAAAGAGACTCCTATCTGTACAAACCTAGCGGCAGCATTTTATACACTTGTTACACGCTATAACCAATATCTGACACTAAAGCAGGACGGAGCTGGGGGCCGAGGGTGATTGGTCGGAGGGCCGCTGGTTACCCATAACTTATTGAAGCGCTCCATGGAGGAGAGTCTAAATATCAGTGCGAGGTGTCTGCAGGACGGCCAAGAGGCACCTCCGGTGGAGTGAGTTTGTTCACAGAAATATCCTTTATTCCTGCATTTGAATAAGACCTATTGGAATCTGATGATGGTGGAATATTGGAGATTACACCCAGATACTAGCAATTGGGCTCTGTGGAAATGATGGTGATGAAATTCTAAAGGGAGGGGGGGGGGGGGGTAGATTACCTAAACTGCTGCTACATCTACAACTTAAATTGATGTTACAATCTACATATTTGCTGGGAATTCTACCCAAGTCCTTAGTGTTTGTGTTTATGGTAGGATGAGGCCCCAGAGAGTTGGAGAGGAGGGGGGAGCGCAAGACACAAAGGAGTGTCTATAACCATACACCCGATGAATGTAAGCGGTATTACCAGGTTAGATGTATGGTCTGTGACTGTTCATCAGGGATAGATTTCTTGTAAAGATGTAAGAGGAGGTGTAATACCAGTGCCTGTTTGTTCTGCTGTCCATCAAGGAGAGGTGTTGGGGTGATTATGATGTGCTCCATAATACCGCAGACCGGTGATTCTATTGGGGTTATTGTATATTTTATAGTGACTTCAGTTATAATTTCAGTGGGGGGATGTTTGTTTACAGAGAGTGTGATTTCATTCACAATAATTGTGTGTTAGGACCAAAGAGAAATTGAGGTTTATTGGGTCTGAGAACTGCTTTGATTTTATAGTGTTATCCTGATCCCAGCTGGGGATGGCTACTGCTGCAGTCTGTTGTATAGTCCCCGTAGAGATTGTGAGTCCAATGGGCACAAATTGTCCTAAATATACAATACTAACATCTCCGTGAAGGCAGGATTTGGCAGACTACTCCAAGAGATCCGCAGGTTCCTCACCTTACATGTTTCTATCTGCCCTGACGAAAGGGTGGATTTGATGCATATTTGGAAAGCCTACGAGAACACTCTATAAGAGGTGCACTGAAAACCTTTATATGTTGAATCGTGCTAGGGTTGGGGTGGGGGAAGGAGAGGGGCTTCTAATTTACAGGAACTGCAGAGGATAAGTCTGAAGGGGGGTTCCTTCGCGCCTTGCAGAGCAAAGGGATAAAATAAAAATATAGCAGCATCTACACACAATAACCACAGACGTCTTAACCAGTGGTGGTAAGAGGTGAAACGAGAGCAATGTCAGAAGAACGCAGAGGAACAGCAACACCCCTGACCACATGGTGAAAGGTTATAAACACTGCGGTCAGGGCCCCTCGTGACTATTGAGAAGTCTGAGTGAGTGTTACTACAATCATTTCTGGTAAACGAGTGACCAGAAGTCAGACTTTTAAAGAAACATTTGCAAGTATAGTGTCCATCCTTGGTCCATAGTCATTAGTCCATAAGGAGAGTCCAAGGGGTATATTTACTAAACTGCGGGTTTGAATAAGCGGAGATGTTGCCTGTAGCAGCCAATCAGATTCTCGCTATCATATTGTAGAATGTACTAAATAAATGATAACTAGAGTCTGGTTGCTATAGGCAACATCTCCACTTTATCAAACCTGCAGTTTAGTAAATATAATACCTAGTATCCATTGTCTCTGGCTTACGAGGGAGCAAAGTAACTACTGAGACACTTTGGGAGGAATTTATTACAGGATGCATATTAGAGATAATCCCCTTTCCACATTGGTAGGAGGAATTCTTTTGTGGTTAAAAAAAACCAATCCGCATATAGTCAAGTTATCCTATTTACCTCTGAGCTGGAGATTTCGGCAGACCTGTATCAGTGCAGATTGAAAAGATGACGGTCTGAGCTCACACCCCCTCCTTTCTCCATACATTACAATAGAACTTGGCTACTCTAATTCTGACCATCTTGGCTGTAGCAAATTGCTATCGGTTCCTCTTTTTTTGTTTGTTTTTGTAAACGTAGTTGTATGTGGATAGTTACACTGGCACTTGGTGACTGTATCTTGCTTTGGGTTATTGGATTAATGTAACATCACTCATTCATTTTAATTGGGCATGAAAGACAGACAACACAATTAAAAAATAAATCCCGTCGTAGACCTACATCCACATTAGAAGCAATTTGTTGCATGTAACAGTAGCTGCGTAACATTGTTTGTTAGTGTATTGTAGGTTGTATTGGTTATTTAATAACTTTGCAGCTTTATCCAATACTGGGTGGGCGTGTGGGAGTTTTAGGAGGAGGAGGGGGACCAATCACATGCTCCAAGCAAGAGGTTATAGAGCTAGCAGTGCCCTGGGAAGAGTGGTTTATATATCAGCACCTGGGGGTCTGGCCGGGGGCACCTTTGAAAAATGTTTTTCTTGGTAGTACATTAGTTTTACATTTAGATGTTTTCCAACCATAAAGCAACAAAAATATGTGAAACGTTTGCAGATCATATCAGTGGGGCATATATATTATCACTATTATTATTAACCTTTATTTATAGGCGGCCATATGCGGTCCGCAGCGCCGTGCAGAGGGCAAACAACAAGACAGTACATGGTATAACAGTACAGTACAGCAACCAAATAACACTACAACTCTCAACACATCTACTGGGGGTACAAAGGGTATATTCAGCGATGGCTGAAACCCGTGGGTGCAACGAACAGGTTTAGAGCCACTGAATGAGGTGCAGAGACAATGTAGGAGGGGAGGCAATGGGCAGAGAGCCCACGGAGGAGGAGAGCAGTGTAGCTGGTGAGCAAACATTATAGGTAATGAGAGCAGGAGGGAAGAGGGCCCTGTCCACAAGAGCTTACAATCTAAAGGGAGCAGGGCAGACAAACGGTTGACACATAAGGTGAGCCAGTGTAAGGGGATCTGAGGGTAAGAAGCAAGAGTGGGAGAGATGGAGGATGAAAGAAGATGATATATATTATACACAATGATATAGATTTCTGACAAATTGAAGTGGTCATCTATAAATGACTCGGAAAGCTTGGAGGGTGCAGCTCATGATTAGCAAATTGAGAAATTCTGCAGCGCGCAGATCACGTATCATTGAAGAGTTCATCCTATGCCGGATCTTCAGTAGCAAGCTGGATGTACAACTGTGCACACTTATTGTCACCCTGGGGACCACTGTGTAAGTAAAAAGAAAACGGACAAAGCAAACATCCGCTTGTCATCCAACCACTGTGTACATATGTTGGGCCAAATCACTCACGGCCTCTGGTTCCAGCATTGTGACTCGGAAACCCCCAGATAAAACCCACATTGGCTGAGCATGGTGATTGCTAAGGACTTTCCCATAGGATGGGATCGGCCATATAACGGCAGAAAAGACAGGATTTATATCTCCCTTACCTAACTGCAGCAATAGATTTTATAAATATTGATCTAATGCTAGCTGAGCTGGCATTCCACTATCAGAAGGGATAATAGGCTTCTGTGCATCAATCTCATGCACACCTGTGGCTCCCCAGACCAGTGGCAGATTCTTAAGGGGTAATTGCCCCCCCCCCCAGCAGCACTCTCTATATGCCCTTGAATATTGGCCAAGAGGTCTGATCAAAGCAAAAGATGGGGCAGAACCAACCAATCAGAATGAAGGATAGGCGTGGCTATGCTAAATCACCCCTCCCCCCTAAAAAAAAGTCTAAGGGCTAGATTTACTAAACTGCGGGTTTGAAAAAGTGGAGATGTTGCCTATAGCAACCAATCAGATTCTAGTTATTTTATTTAGTACATTCTACAAAATGACAGAATCTGCATTTTAGTAAATATTCCCCTAAGTCCGCTCCTGCCTCAACCCAAAAAAAAAATCTTCCATACAACTCCTCTTCTCATCCAAACAACTCATCTTGTGTGACATAGATGTATATTGTATGGGTGTCATGTATTAAATATACAATAATAGTAATGTTACACAGAATGTGATTTACCCCAAACAGAAGAAAAATCCCTCTTTCATTCAATCTTTCTCCCTTCTGACTACGCTAAATGTGTCTGTACAGATGGGGTGTACTGGGTGTGGGGCGAAATTTACATCTAAAATGGGCAGTTTTTGTTCTGGCCCTATAACTTTGTCAGACCTTGAATAAAGTACACATGTTCGGTATCGCTATACGCGAGAACAGCTGATACATCTGTTATAAAAACCATCCCTGAATCTCCATTTTCTAAAGCATGCAGCACCTGGTGGGAATGGTCAACCTCCAAAAAAAATGGTCAAACCCCATAAAAAATGGTCAACCCCCATAAAAAATGGTCAACCCCCATAAAAAATAGTCAATCCCCATAAAAAATGGTCAACCACCATAAAAACAAACTAGAAATGAGTGAAAAAGGAGAAGATGTACGTCTTTAAATTAATGAAATGTGTACAAGGTTTTCAGGGAAAGGCTTTAAATGTGACACCCTGAATATATATATTTGTTCCACTGGCTAGGGACTCGCCCACAGGACATTCCTTGACACTTGGCAGGTTAGCTTATCCCAATATAGTTATATTGTGCACAAAATTCTCCTTTACATATATGCTGACACATAGTGATTTATATATTGTTTGCTTTTGAGTTTCGGACAAAGTATTTCTTTTGATTGCACATATAAATTGGTCTGAATTGTCTTTTGCTGTCGTCTCAAATGTGTCACGTGCCAGGCTCTCAGGTCCCGTTACTTACCCCTCCGCTGTCTTTCTCAGCTGTCCTTTCGTTTTTTTTTTTAACTTGTACACATTTCATTAATTTAAAGAAGCACGTCTTAACCTTTTTTCACTAGTCCATGATATCAAGATCAGTCTGCCTTCATTCCCCTCCTCACATCATGTCACTGCCCCTGTCACATGCAACCCTGTCCTCACTAACACATCACTCATCTCCTGATATACTCTGTGCTGCTGGGGACCCTGCTCCTTCCACTATATAACTCTCAGTATGTGGCTTCCTGCTGCCTCCATTCCCCTCCTCACATCATGTCACTGCCCCTGTCACATGCAGCCCTGTCCTCACTAACACATCACTCATCTCCTGATATATTCTGTGCTGCTGGAGGACCCTGCTCCTTCCACTATATAACTCAGTCTGTGGCTTCCTGCTGCCTCCATTCCCCTCCTCACATCATGTCACTGCCCCTGTCACATGCAACTCTGTCCTCACTAACACATCACTCATCTCCTGATATACTCTGTGCTGCTGGGGGACCCTGCTACTTCCACTATATAACTCTCAGTCTGTGACTTCCTGCTGCCTCCATTCCCCTCCTCACATCATGTCACTGTCCCTGTCACATGCAGCCCTGTCCTCACTAACACATCTCTCATCTCCTGATATACTCTGTGCTGCTGGGGGACCCTGCACCTTCCACTATATAACTCTCAGTCTGTGGCTTCCTGCTGCCTCCATTCCTCTTCTCACATCATGTCACTGCCTCACATGCAGCGCTGTTCTCACTAAAACAATCACACAGGCGGACAGGTCACTGCCTTCCTCAGGATCAGCACACTTATCTTCTGAAATGCTCTGTGCAGCTGTGACCGGTCCAATGATCCAGTTGCAGTGGCGCCCACGCAGGGGGGGTTTCTGGGTCTCCAGAAACCCCCCCCCCCCTCCGCTAAAAAAGTGCCCTGCATATCGGCACTGTAGTATATAGCAGCCGCGGCGCTGTCTAAGAAGCGTCCGCGGCGGTGCTACTTTGACAGCGCCGCGGCTGCTGTATACTACAGTGCAGCCGAAACAGGCAGGTCTCTAGGGTTTTTTTTTTTCTCGGGGGTGGTCTACCCTCGCCGAAATGAAAAGTGGCAACACATGAAAGAACTGATGAAGAACGTTAGCGAAAAAAGTGCTTGAACACACTTCTTAGTGTCAATCAGTGTTTTGGAAAATAAAGTGAATGTTTAGCAATAAAAAAGACTTCAATAAAGATTACATTTTAATTTTGTTGTATAGTTACCATTTGCTTTCAAATAATTGCTTATGTTTTGATTAAAAAAAATATTGGGGACCGCAAGGGGAACCATCAAGGCCCCTGCATAGTCTAAAAATAAAGCTTTTGCACATTTTCATATATACCATATATTTCATATATTATGTATGGTAAATCAATGTCCACAGGAATGCAGACAATCAATTCACAGTGACATTTCTCAGACAGGAGTTTATTCAAATACAAATGTCACCTGTGTATTGTCCCATAATTCAGCCAGCAGTCATTTGCTCCAACTTTCTACTAAGTGTAATTTCTTTGTTTTGCAATAATCAGCAGCTGCTAGCACCTCCATAATCACATACATGCAAATGTGACTGTAAATTGGGCGGGGGGGAAAGGGTAGACCATGCCCCAAATCTGCCCAAACTCTGGCCATGTAATTGCCACCACGTGCTTTTCCTAACCGTCCACGCTACATGTTTGACGTTGTGGATTTTTTGACCCGTGTAACATTGTTTCATTCAGGCTTTCTGTGAATTCTGAACGTAGAAGCCCAGGAGCAAGGAACTATTGATTCCTCTCTTAAAACAATTTCTTCCTCGGGTGATGTATGTGGGGGGGTTCAGTTACACCCCACCTTTCCCCTAACCAGTACACAGCTGCCGATGGTCTGTAATTTCCAGGGACAATCTCGGGCTTTAAAGAATTGCCCTTGGAATTTTTTTGGTTCTCAATGAGATTTTATTTTTGTGCAATACTGACCAACGGCACAGTACAGTCTGTTTTATTCTGCATATTGGATGCAGTTCTTATCACCTATTTTTAAGGGCTCTATAAGTCCTCCGTAAAGCTGGGTACACACTACAGAATTTACCACCAACTTTTTATGCCGATCGATGGTCCGATCACTCAGTCCATGGACTGCATACACACTAGCCTTGTTTTAGACGACAATGGGAAGAGCGATGTCCCGTTAGCGACTTTTTACAGCCATGTTATCATGAGCAATGACTTTAATTTCGTACACACTGAAGCAACATTTGCGGGGCATGTAACGACATACCAAAGACGTTAGAATAAAGGGGCAGAGCTTTCACTATAGCTAACGCCCAAAGCCGCATAAAAAGCGAAGGCAACAATGTCTCTTCATTCATTCCTATAAAATAGAAGTTTATTAGCATTCATAAAATTTAGAAAAAAACATTTAACTGGTAAAGTGCAATGCAATAACTATTTCCTAATAATAAAATCCCTTCGTATGTAATGGAATGCTCCATTCTCTGCGGGCACCATCGCTGATTGGTCCACAGCAGAAACGAATGCCTATGTCTGAGTGTATAAAATGACAGAGGAACCTGTTTGGCGCCGAGGAGCGTGAGAAGATGGAGAGTGAGGAGAAGGTATCAGTGGGGGTTGCGGGTGAGGAGAAGGTGTCAGTGGGGGTTGCGGGTGAGGAGAAGGTGTCAGTGGGGGTTGCGGGTGAGGAGAAGGTGTCAGTGGGGGTTGCGGGTGAAGAGAAGGTGTCAGTGGGGGTTGTGGGTGAGGAGAAGGTGTCAGTGGGGGTTGCGGGTGAGGAGAAGGTGTCAGTGGGGGTTGAGGGTGAGGAGAAGGTATCAGTGGGGGTTGCGGGTGAGGAGAAGGTGTCAGTGGGGGTTGCGGGTGAGGAGAAGGTGTCAGTGGGGGTTGCAGCTATGGAGACGGAGGCAGAGTCAGAGATGGACCAAAAAATTTTGAAAAAGTTAAGGTGGGGGATGGAGATGCTCCAGAAGAGCAAAGAGCAAAGCCAAATTGCCCAAGAGCAGTGGAGATGATGGTCAAAGTACTGGACCAGGATGACAACGACATTAAAAAAGGTGAGTAGCACATGTAATGTACCTGTTTGAAGGACTTTATTTCATTCTAGTGTCACACGAAGCAATGCAAACACCTGATTTGTAACATAGATTTTTTTTGTCAAAACAAAGAATTACCGGTGAGAAGACCTGTTTAGATACCACTGATACCACTAATGTAACACCTGTTATCAAACAAGAAAAAATTGATGTTGAATAACAAGATATCAAAGATGTTATACACAAAGGTATTTCAGTGAACATGTATAGACAACTAAATGCTTTGGGCACACACCTGTACCGTTATAATTAATCAAAATGGCGCCTGTTTTCCAAAATATATGGAGGTTAAGCCCGCTATTATTGCTATTGTGCCACATGGACCACAACATAAACTGATCTCGAGCAGTGTGCAAGGTGCGAAAATGAGAGTATTTCTGGCATTGGATATAAATTACAGATATAGAAGTTTCATTTTTATTTCCTCGTTTCGTAAAGAAATCAAAGGGAATAGAAACTCAAACGACACCAAGAAAAAAATTAAAAACCTTGAGAAAAATGTTGTTGAAATGTGTATGCTGATTGGAACTGTTCTGCCACAAACCACTGGCACCTTTAAAGTGTAATACTATTTTTTTCACTTGTCATATTCTGCAATAAAAAAAAATTATACTTTTTTTTTCCTGCAATAAAACTGTTGCACAAACACTGTGTGGTTTATTCTGGGTATTTTACAAATATTAGTTAATAAAGGTTAATATGACTTTATAAGTTGAATAGTTTATAAAGGTAAAAGTTTATAAGGGGTAAATATGAATAGGTTCCCAACATAGATGCAACGGGTAATAACACACGTGCTTTATACAAATGTAATGGTCTGCAGCCAGACACGTGCAATACACATGTATACAAAACACAAGTCAGTGATCTGCGGATACCGCACTACGTGGGACTGGTACAGTCATCACAAATTAACATACACACGCCGCCCAGGTTGAGGAAGTATTGGAGAATTGTCGTGGATTGGTCGAAAATTAATACACACTACACAACGGAAAGGAGATTGGAACCAAAATATTGAACTGTACGACCAACCAAATGAGGCGACAATTGTCCATTTGGGCAGACTTTCGACCGTCGTGTCACTGCACACACTGACCCGACTTTCGAACGAGCGGTCGTATGTCGGCTGGCTGAGCCGATTATTGCACATAAACCCTGTAGTGTGTACCCAGCTTAAGTCAAGATTTATTTACGAGTATTTAAATTGCAATCCAATGAAATTGTAATGAAGTTCCGTAAGCTGTTACTCATACCAAAGTGACTACAGGGTCAGTTACATAGCGCAGACATCGTACTCCACCCTTCCCACGACGAATGCAAACGCAACGTTTATGAGCAATACGATATTTATTGCTATTAAATGCTTTTGGTTGTAAATCATCCAACGGTCAGCTGCTTCAGGAAGCTCTCCGCTGTAATAATACGGTCCTTGTATTAAGGTGTCTCACTTAATACCTGTTTAAATTACACGTTGTCGCACAAGTGGGTGGAGCATGCTTCCTGAGTATATACAGACAGATGGATGTGTATTGCCTTTGGTTAGACACAAAAACCACGCAAGTGTTTTGCTATTTATTTATTTTGTCTTTAAGAGAAAAAAATACTCTCTCCCTCTTTCTTTATATATTTCTTTTTTTTTACATGTTGTTTATAGTTTCTTCTTTGCTTCAAAACAGTGCAAACACTGTTGCAAAGGAAGCTCCATTACCCAGGCTGTTACAGTGTTACCAAGTGAAAATATTTGTGTACTGCATCAGGAAAGAGGAAATGTTTATCAGTAAACTGACAAGCAACTTAAAATAACGCTGTGATCCTTTTCTGCTAAAACCCTGCACCATGCATTATTAAAATGAATGCCATAGAGTGCCCCTCACCAAGTAACATATATACATACTGCCTCACACACCAACACCCAGCCTGTTCCCCATTCAACGTAAACATGCACAAAGGAAATATTTATGTCACATTGCTCTGACAATCTCCCGCTCACTCATCTCACACGCCATTGGCTGCTTCAATCATTGTATTTAAATGTTATCATAGCTCTGATCCCTGATTGGCTGGCAGGTTGTTTTCCCCAGCAAACCACATCCCTCTGTCTGCAATTACCTGGAACTCTAACTGATATGGTCCTCATTCAGTTATCAGAGGGAGTGCAGAGCAGAGCAGGGGAGACTGCAGAGCAGGGGATACAGCAGCAGAAGATCCATCATCATTTTGGAACATTGTGATCTGGAAATGATAAGCAGCCTTCTGGACACTCTGAACCCAAATTCAGGTAAGAAAATTTTCGCCCTTCTCCCCTCATTCCTGAACTATAACCGCCTCCATCTCTCTTGTCTTAGTAAAAACTTAGGTATACACTCTGCGGCTCTCTAGCTGGAGTGGAACTACTAGTCACAGCATGCCTAGGCAATGAAAGAAGGCAGGGCTTGATGGGACTTGTAGTTTTACAAGACGACAGTCACAGGTTGCAGAACCCTCCAGCGATCTCTATAAGGCATTTGCTTTACCCCGGTTAGGTTACAGCAAAGGGCTCCCAGCTCCATGTATAATATCATATTACGGGCTCTAATTTGTCCAGTTCTTGGACACATGGCACAAGATTTTTTTTTTTGTTTGTTTTTTCTTTTCTTATTATTTAGTTCTGTTTTTCAGTGTGCTGTATAACTTATAATTTAATGAATGCTGGTATGGAAACACAATGGGATAAGGATAAAGGTGGTCATTCAGGGAGCGCAAATCGTCCACCGAACCGGTGTAAAACAATCTTTGCACCCGCTGCGCCTTGATTGGCGCAAGTGCTCGTAGAATTTTGCGCTTCTACGCTACAGGACAAAAGCACATTTCTAAGTGCTGTCTGAGCAATAGAATAAAAAGCTTTTAAAGCGACGTATATAATAAAAGAGACTAACTTCTTCCATCACTCTCATGATTGATTTAAGTCATGGCTGTGGGTAAACTGTATTTTAGGACAAAAATATTTATTTGAAAGAAAGGGGTGTTTGTGGAATGGTAGAAGGTTGGATCCTGAACTTTTCTCGCTGCTTCCTTGGAGATTTTTCTACCTATCTGAAGGGGGGACAATCCACACACAAGGGTGCAAAATTAAGGCGGCTCGAGCGTGCTTGGAATATGTGTAATGGTGAAGTCACGTTTGCGGAGGTAGTATTTTGTGTGCATGTATGGCACTATGTATGCCGTCTACTGTATACATGCACCTTTTTAGCAGCACGTGGAAACTGGGCTTACAATTTGGCAACTATATCTTTATAGCAAAGATTCTTGTGTATCCTCCCTGGATTTGAGTTAAAAAATCATCCCTTGAATTTGTTGTCTCCTGCAATGAACACAATACTCAAAGTTAATGACTAATGATCTATAGAGTAAACCAGATCCCTCTCCTACTGCAGCCAACGATTCTGCTGTCCTTAGTTGTTCATTGACTATACCGTTGAAGAGGCTCCTTAGAGACTGGCTTCCGCACACCTCAGGTGTAATGTGGTTTATCATGTTGTTGTAGGTAAGGACAAGGCATGTTTCGAGAAGATGTACAAGTTGGGGGCTGTGCTAGGACGCGGTGGATTTGGCACGGTGTACGGGGCGCAGAGACTGACAGACCACATGCAGGTGAGTGTTGCAGGAATTGGCTGCTCTTCTTTTACTGTCTCTCTGTACAGATAGGTTCTAATTGCTCTCTGGCTCCCCCAGGTGGCTGTGAAACATATAACCAAGAGCCGTGTGGTGGACTGGGTTCATCTGGTAAGACTTTTGCATTTAGTCCCGCTGACTTTTATCTATGTTTCTCTGTAATTATTTTTAGAAATGAAAATGTATATTTTTAGATATAGCATGCTGCTTACACAACCCGCTTCTTTATTATTACCGAAATCTTCTTTAATTCACTACTTATTATTCATATACCATTTTGTGCTTCAGGATTTCCTCTCTTTAGAGCACACCGGTTGCCTGGACACGGTGGAAGCAGCCAGTAAATGGTCTGAACCAATATTCCTGGGAATGCAGCCAATCAGTTTATCAGGGAGGTGTGACATCACTTTGTACGGTGATGTCACTAGTTCCTGATGAATTGATCGCAGGTTTCCATCCCTTGAATTGACTCTTTACAGACTGTAGTAGAAAGATTTACTGATGGTCGACATGTTTTATTGCCATATTGTTTATACATTTCTCAATTGTGAGAGAATAGTAGCATCTTGATGGAGAAAGGGGTCCAGGGGGTGAAAATAAGGGGCTAATAACACCATTCTGACCCCAAATCATTGATTTTTATAAATACTATGTGGAATTTATGAGTCAGAGATTGCCATATCTCTTACTGGACTCCATTGTTTTTTATTACTGAATTTTCCTGGATACTAATTCAGCCCACAATACAGCTGCCCCCACTCTGTGTAGGTGATGGGTGCACTTTTAATCCATTATAACAACCATACTATGATCCTACATCTGCCTAATTTCATCTACCGACTTCCTGAATCTGTCCATTCTTCCCTGTTTGACGCGTTTTGTATCTCTCCGGTCTCCTTCCCTAGTTCTTATTATGAACTTTTGCAATTGCAGAGCAATTTTTCCCGTGTGCCCATGGAAGTGTATCTGATGCTCAAGGTCAAAGGTCACCGTGGCGTCATCGAACTGTTGGATTGGTTTGAGACACCCGACAGTTTTCTACTGGTGATGGAGGTGCCGGAACACTGCCGGGACTTGTTTGACGTCATCACGGAGCAAGGGCCCCTAGAAGAAGATGTGGCGCGTAGCCTCTTCCGGCAGGTGGTGGACGCGGTCCGACACTGCCACTCCCACGGGGTCGTCCATAGAGACATTAAGGACGAAAACCTCTTGGTCAACACCCAATCGGGAGATATCAAACTCATTGACTTTGGCTCAGGGGCTTTGCTCCATGACTCCATCTATACTGACTTTGATGGTGAGTAGACCACACTGAAGTGGATTTGTCACCTACATATAGTCTCTGGGCTTTCAATTCACAGTGATCTAGTGATATCACCGCGCAAAGTGTCTCAGCGATGTCCATAGTTCTTAATAAATTCATTGGCCCCTTTCCAATTCATCATTATCCAGCCCAAAACATGTCTGCAGCCACTGAGAGCTAGTGACAGGTCTAATTTAATTTAAAAAAAAAAATCAAACCGATATGTGCAGGTACATTCATATGTAAATATAATTATATACAATAAACAAATGTAAAAAGATAAGTAACTTTATAACTGAATAATACTCTGCATGGGACAGCAATGGGTGCGCTAAGTGACCAATTTAAGGCCACATTTCAGGTATGAAAGCATTTACATTGTTAATCACACTGGGATAGACATATAGGTTAAGATTAATGAACACACTTGTTTAAAAAAAAGTTATAAACCATTAAACTACCCATAACCCCCACACTTCACTATAAATAGTCACAATTTTCAGTTATATAAGTTTCGAACTTCCTAAATATGTTCTACAATTATTTTTTTTATATCAGGATTATTTAGGATTTCTACTGCATGTGTTTAAGATAAATCTAAAATGTAGAGAAGATTTAATCAGTATAACAGTAACATGTAATGTGGATGCTGTAATGGGCACCGCTATGGGGGAAATGTATCCCCCCCCCCCGTGACTCTATATGTTGCAGTACAGGAAATTACAGGAAAAATACCTACACAGTACAGTAAGAAGTCGTACCCACTGATAGTGACAAACATTGCTAGGTAAAGACATTGATAAAAAATCTTTGTCCTCGCTTCTAACAGAGCGTTTGCTGCAGGGAGGCTTTTAAAGCGCACTTCTGTAACGTTCTGAAATAGTGTACTATGTACATACTGAGTACTCCCATAGAACCCCTTTATACTGCACCGAGCGTTAGCGTTTCTAAACGCTAATAAGCAATGTTGAGTTTGATGCAGTCTATAGGGAACCTTTGTTAGAATCTGTCTGTGTACAGGTCCATTTGCTACTTTCTAAACCATCAGCGATAAAGTGCGTTTACCAGGCATTTAGAATACGCTTTGAACACATATTATAAACGCCCATGCGTGCTAGGCTTAAATCACAGAATTAAAATAATACAATATATACCCTAGTATTTGAAGCAGAAATTATATTTTGCTGCACAATTGATATTTCTTCATTGTAAACCAACCATGTTCTTGTCCACAGGCACACGGGTGTACAGTCCCCCGGAATGGGTGGCATTCCGGAAGTACAAGGCTGCACCAGCGGCCATCTGGTCTCTGGGTGTCCTGCTGTATGACATGGTGTGTGGGGACATTCCGTTTGAAAGAGATGAAGAGATAATACAAGCTCAACTCAGCTTCAGGACCAGTGTATCTCCAGGTGAGAGACCCCCATCGATTATTTGTGATTCTTCCCAAATGTAACTGCAGCGTTCTATGTCCAGTGTAGTCCCCTGTATTCCTATTCAGTGGTCCCACTTAATGACCCGCACAGCCAAATTTATATTGACTTACCTCTGGTCAGGTGTGTGCAAGCAGCGCGTGGAAGGTGGCAGAGAGGAGGACAAAAATGTATCTTTTTAATTTAGGCAAAAAAAATAATGTTATTTGCGTTTGCTAGCCAGGCTCATTTTTTGTGGCGAAACGCGTTTTTCCATAATACCCACAGTGCATTCTACACAGACTGATTTAAAAGCACATATACAGTGATTGGTCAGTGTGAATTGCTGCCGGCTCGCACGAAAAGTGGGAGTAAGGGAGGGGCTGACGCATCTGTGTGTTTTAGGGTTAGTTACACAAGGGATGTGCATCTGAAATAATAAATACATCTCTCTCTCTTTCCAGAATGTGAGAACTTAATCCACTGGTGTTTATCCACTCGCCCCTCAGAACGTCCCACTGTGGAAGAGATTCTTCAGCATCCTTGGATTAAGGAAGGGTGCACATAATGTCTTAAATGCAAAGCAATAGGCACCTAAAAATCTCGAAATGCACTAAAGAGACTGCCTGCCAAACACAAATCACGCCACTAGAGGGCTCCCTACACTATCTCAGGTCATGCCACTAGAGGGCTCCCTCTACTATCTCAGGTCAGGGCACTGGAGGGCTCCCTCCACTATCCCAGGTCAGGCCACTATAGGGCTCATTCCTCTGTCCTGGGTCAGGTCATTAGAGGGCTCCCTCCACTATCCCAGGTCAGGCCACTAGAGGGCTCCCTCCACTATCCGGGGTCAGGCCACTAGAGGGCTCCCTATGCTATCTCATGTCAGGGCACTAGAGGTCTCCCTCCACTATCCCAGGTTGGGCCACTAGTGGGCTCCCTCCACTATCCCAAGTCAGACCACTCCTCTGTCCTGGGTCAGGTCATTAGAGGGCTTCCTCCACTATCCCAGGTCAGACCACTAGAGGGCTCCCTCCACTATCCCGGGTCAGACCACTAGAGGGCTCCCTCCACTATCTCGGGTCAGACCACTAGAGGGCTCCCTCCACTATCCTGGGTCAGGCTGTTAGAGGGCTCACTCCGCTGTACCAGGTCAGGTTATCTGACGTCTATCTGAAAATTTGTCCCTGTAAACTCCCTTTTTTTTAAGGAGCTAAAAAAAGATATTTTGACATCCCAGATAAGGAATTTTTAATAAAATATGGTGTAAAATTAGTTGTTCCATCAGCGGTACTCCTTTACTTTTATATCCCTTTGTAACCCTTGGCCAGTAGACATGAATGACCGCCCAGGGTCATCGCTGCAGTAGTTGTAGGGGATCTCCCTGCTCTGTACTCTAATTCATCCCGACGATGTTAATTGTAGCAGTGAGACCACCTTCCTTTGTTCTACAACAGCTGGAGACCCGTAGGGGCCGAAGCCGGGTGCTCATCCCTGACATTCATAGATCCAGCTCATGGAAAGCTTTCGTGTGTCTGAGCAACCATGGAAGATGTCGCTGGAACAGTAAATACTGTGTATTCAACTAATAATGTGTCCAGATGACCATGAGTTTTAGATATTTGATGTTTTTTTTATCTAAAAGTTTGTAAATATATGTTTTTACCTGTTATTTAATAAATGGCTACCAATGCATTTTTTTTTATACAAAACTGTGTTGTGTCTCCTGTTGTCTTCACCAAAACTTCTACTTAGTGACACATATCTTTCCATCAGTCTAACTTGTTCTACCTTAATTGACAGTCTGGGCCCTTCTTCAGGACTTCGGTTCACCCCTTTAAATTTATCAGTGACAGTGACTGTGTTCTAGAGTCCTCCAGAGTGGAGCTGCGGGTACAAATTTAGCTACTGTCAGCACTTACCCACGGCTCCGACTGAAGACAAAATGAAGCAGTCAGTGGTGCCCAGAAGAAAGTAACTGGGGGTCTCTTCAGTTGATAAAACATCCATATAGGATTGTGACCTAGTGAAAACTCCCAGTGACATATACAATTATCCCTGCAACATTAGCTTCCCCAGTACCTCCCCTCAGACCTCCCCTCCATCATCCTAGGTGACTTTAACATTCTCATCGACAATCCCACTGACTTAGTGTCTATCAAACTTCTTGCACTTTCATCCTCCTTTGGCCTCTCACGATGGACTTCGTCCCCCACCCACTGTCTCGGTCACTCGTTTGACCTTGTCTTCTCCCGTCAGTGTGCTCTCCCTTCCCACTCTGTGACCACCATCCCCTCTTCTTCACACTATCCTCACCGCCTGCACCCCTCACCATGCCCAAATCAAACCTTACTAGACACAATCTTGATGCTCTTGAACCTGCTATTCTGTCCTCTTCGCTTGAAACTCTCCCCTCTATCAGCCCTGGGCTACCCCAACCAGCCAACCTTCCTCTACAACTATACCCTTACCACCGCTCTTCACGCTGCCGCCCCTGCTTCTTCTGTCCACATTTGCCGTTCTAATTCCCAACCTTGACACTTCAAATTTACCCGGTTCCTTCAATAATGCGCACGTACTGCCGAACGCTACTGGAGGAAATCTCGCTCTTTCGAAGACTTCCTTCAGTTCAAGTTCATCCTCTAATCCTATGGTTCTGCCCTCTCCCTTGCTAAACAATCTTTCTTTAATTCTCTCATCTCTTCACAATCCTCCAATCCCCACCGATTTCTGATTTCAACACCCCCCCTTCCACCCGCTCTTACTGCCACTAACTTTACCTCCTTTTTCACTTTATCACAGTCAAGGCTATCGGACACAAAATCTCCTCCTCTCATCACTTTTCTGCCACCCTTACCACTCCACCCTCCTCTCCGTCCAGCCACCACCTATTGTGCTCCTTTCGTCCCCCTATGGGTGACGAAGTTCATTCTCTTATACTTTCCTCTCCCCCATCAACCTGCCCCCTGGATCTATCCCTTCTCACCTCCTTCGCTCCCTCTCCCCCACTTTCTGCTCCCTCTTTGCTCACCTCTTTAATCTATCCCTCTCCACTGGCATCTTCCCATCATCCTTTACACATGCTCCTATCTCACCCATTCCTAAAAATTCCAATCTTGACCCCACCTCTCTCTCTAACTACCGTCCCATTTCATCTTCTCCCCTTTGTCTCCAAAATACTTAAGCACTTGTCTGCAGCCCGCTCACCAGCAACCTCTCTGACAACTCTCTCCTTGATCCTCTTTAATCTGGCTTCTGCCCTCTCCACTCCACAGAATCTGCTCTGACCAAAGTCTCTAACGATCTTCTCTTGGCCAAATCCAGGGGCCACTTCTCCCTGCTTATCCTCCTGGACCTCTCTGCTGCCTTTGATACCGTGGATCACCCTCTCCTACTGTACAACCTTCACACCATTGGCCTCTCTGACGCAGTTCATATATGGATCACCTCTTACCTCGACACCAACTCTGTCTCTGTTTCTACTTCGTTTCCCCCACCCCATCAATCTTTCTTGTACGATTCCCACAGGGTTCTGTCCTTGGCTCTCTCTGCTCTTTTCTCTGTACACCTCCTCTCTGGGTGAACTCATAAGCTCCATCGGCTTCCAGAATCACCTCTATGCCGACGACACTCAAGTCTACCTGTCATCTCCTGATCTCTTCCCTTTCCTCCTCTCTCTGGTGTCCAGTTGCCTCTCCGCCATCTCCTCCTAGACGTCCTTGCGCTTCCTGAAACTCAACATGTCCAAAACTTAACTTATTGTTTTCCCTCCATCAAGAGTCTCCTCCCCTCCCAACCTTTCTATTACTATTGATAATATCACTATCGTCTCTGTTCCCCAACTCTGCTGCCTGGGGTCATTCTTGACTCTGCCAATGTTGCAGCTAGACTAATCTTCCTCTCTCGCTGCTCCACATCTGTCTCTCCTCTCTGCCAAGCCTTGCATTGTCTCCCCTTCCCCTACAGAATCCTCTTCAGACTCCTCAGCCTAACGTAGAAGGCCCTCTCCAACTCTACTGCTCCCTACATCTCCAACCTCATCTACAAACATAATTCCTCTTGCCCTCTCTGGTCGGCCAATGACTGTTGAATTTACTCCCCTCTGGTAACTATCTACATCTCGCTCCAAGATTTCTCCCGTGCTGACCTCCACCACTGGAACGATCTCCCTCATTCTATCAGACCATCCCCTAGCCTGTATAGCACCAAGCGGTCATTGAAAATCCACCTGTTCTTATAAGCCTATCAGTCCTCAACTTAACTATTTTACCATGTAGTATACCTCACCCTCCTTCATCCTCCATCTCTCCCTCTCTTGCTTCTTGCCCTAAGATCCCCTTTCACCGGCTCATCCCCTGTGTCATCTGTTTGTTTGCCCCCTTCCCTTTAGATTGTAAGCTCTTGTGAGCAGGGCCCTCTTCCCTTCTGTTCTCATTACCTATAACTTTTGCTTACCAGCTACAATGCACACCTCCTCCTTGGGCTCTCTGGCTATTGACTCCACTCTATTGAATTTAAACCACTTTCAGTGGCTCTAAACCTGTTAGTTGCTCCCACACTAATGGGCACAGGTTTCAGCCTGCGCTGTACATATCCCTTGCACTTCAGTAGCTGTGTTGAGAGTTGTAGTGTTATTTGGTTACTGTGTTGTACTGTTATACTATGTACTGTCTTGTTGTTTGTCCTCTGTACGAGGCTGCGGACCTCATGTGGCTCCCTATAAATAAAGATGAATAATAATATTGTCAATTGTGAGGACACAATGGGCCTTTTCTTCTGGACAAAACCATGTTACAATGCAAGGGGTGCAAATTAGTCTATTATTTTGCAGATGAATGAAATACTGGCTGTTTTTTCATGTAACACACAAATACTCGATAGCTTATTTCTACACTGCAATTAAAAGTTGATCTAGGACATGCCCTACCCCAATTATAGATCTGCCATCACATTTTAAATTTACCTCCCCCCTCCAATGCAACATGGTTTTGCCCAGGTGCAAAGTTACTCAATTGTTTTGCTTTCCTTTCCTTAATGAATCAGGCTCAATGTGTGAACTTATTCAGTCACCACTAGAGGGCAAATGACAGAGATTTTAGGAGGATTAACAAAGGATATACTGGTCTACTAAAAAACCAAAACCTCTATATGTGTGAATCCCATTTAATCATTATATAATCAATCTATAAATAAGAAGGACAATTTACACAAACTATATTGTATAAATATTAAGCGATACATATCTATTTTAATTTAATCACTGGATTTCAACACTTTTAATATAACACCTATTAATATATCAAAAAAATACTATTTTACTTTTTTTTATATAAATTTCTTTGACCTTGTCCTAAGGGAAATTGTGTTGACAGTGAATTAATGAAGAATATTTTAATTATTATTGCTATCAGTTATGGTTCAGTGCACCACACTCTCTCCTGTTCTTGAGAATCCAATTGTCACAGTGCACTTATCTACTGAAATAATCTGTGCTGCTGTGGATAATCTGTTGTCCTAACCCCACATATAAAACCTGGAGACACTCAGATAGAGACAGGTGACAAGCTGATCAGACTAGTCAGATGTACCCTAAAAATGTAAGTAAGTTAAAATGGTAAGTGCCCTACACAAAATAATTTGTTTCATCTTCTACTCTTATTGCATAATGATATCAATTGTGAAAACGTGTAAATGACCCTTTAAATTGCTCGCAAAGAAAAAACGTTGTGCAATATTATTTCTATAATTTATTTACTATACTGACCCTAGATGCATTTTCGCAGGGTATTTTCCTCAAACTAGTAATTTCTGCTGCAATAACTTCTACTCAGTAAAACACTAAAAAATAGACATGGCAGTGATTGTGGATTCTATAAGAGCGCATACAACACTTTATATACATATCTTCTGTGGGCCTAAAGATCTTTCCCAGGTGCGACCCTACCCAAAAATCCCCTTACTGGAAATCTAGGCTGGCAACATTCGCATCAATGTTAGTTTTGCGTGCAAATAAGTCACTTTATTGTTGGAAAACCAGGATAATATAAAGTAGCGTCTATCGTTATAGCAGACATAGACTGGAATGTAGGCAAAACTATTATTATTGTTGTTATTAATTTTTATTTATAGGGCGGCACAAAGTGTCCGTAGCGCCGTACAAGGACAAACAATGGCACAGTACAAGGTTAAACAGCACGGTACAATTCAGGGGCGCAAACAGTATTTTTAAGGGTGGGTTACCCCCCAGAAAAAAAAAATATATGTAGAGAGAGAGAGAGCTGCTGCGCATGCGGCCGCATGCGCAGTAGCTCCATTTCGGTGGCACTGTATTGTACAGCAGCTGCGGCGCTGTCAAAGAATCGTCCGTGGCGGTGCTGTATTGTACTACAATAGAGCACTGCCGCGGACGCTTCTTTGACAGCGCCGCGGCTACTATACAGTACAGTGCCGCTATGTTGGTGCACTGTTTAGCCCCGGTTCTTTGCGGAGGGGGGGTTTCTGGAGAACCAGAAACCCCCCTGCGTGCGCCCCTGCAATTAACAGTAAGCACTATAACTCTGGGAGCTCAAAGCACAGCTAGAGAAGGTGAGGGATAATCAGTACAATCTGGTAACCTAAGCCCAAGAGGGTGGCGCGGATGACAGGTTAAGAGCCACTGAGAGGAACAGAGAGAAGTCGAGAGGAGTCGGAGGGCAGAAGGTGGTGGGCTGAGTAGCCCGAGAGCAAAGTTAAAAGTGGTGGAAACAGGAGGAGAGAAAGCCCTGCTCAAAGGAGCTTACAATCTAAAGGGAGGGGAAGACAGACAGAGACACAAGGGTGAGACGGAGAAACGGGTGAAACGAAGACAGAGTCGAGGAGGGGGGAACCAACATAAACTGGGCTGCGTGCTTCGATGGTGAAATCGGTATCCCGATGCTTGGGATAGTGACACCAAGTATATCTACGAAAAAAATCACGAACACTTCAATAACAACATAATTAAAATGTAAACTTACCTTTGCAGCGACGGCGGAGATTACCGAAAGTACTGGTATGCGACCGTTGCTAAATCCGAAGATGCTGGATGCCGACTCTTGATTTTGACGTCACCGAAGACGGCGACATCTATTTGAAGAGGTATGTTAAAGTTAGAGTTAGGGTTAGGGTAACGGTGCACCGAACGTCGGGAATTTACGTCACGTCAAAATCAAGCGCCGGCATCCAGCAACTTCTGAATTACCAGCAGTCGCATATCAGTACTTTCGTTAATCTCTGCCGTAGCTGTAAAGGTAAGTGTACATTCTAATTATATGTAACCCCCTGTCACTGTGTGTAGTGTGGGGTGCAAAGGGTACACAGTGCACCTCCTTCTCAAGCCCTGGCTAGCTGATGGGCATGGGTGTAAATGATCAGGGGGTCCCTGCACATGCAGGTGTTTCTCTGTAGTTAGTGGGACACAGGTAATGTCACTTTGTAATGCAGTGTAAAAGTCACAATAATTTGGGCGCCAGACCATCTCTATAACAAACTGAAATTTTATTTACACTCTTCCTCCAGCACGATAATCATAATGGTTGCAGAATATATACATCTCCTTACTCTCTCCAGCACAGTTCTTAATGAGAAATACGAATATGGTTGCAAATATCTTATCACTCCTCCTGCACAGTTCTTAATGTTATCCAGATGTTAAATAACATAATTTACATGTCTCTTGCACTCCATACTCACTGCAGATCACCCTTTCTGCAGGGGCACATGCATGGATGCTAATAGGCAGGCAGCTTCTCCTCCATGCAGCTCTGACACACTCTGTGTACCTCTCAACTGCAGCTCATCCCTCCTCTGCGGGGATAATGTCTCCTGTGCTCTGACACGTCACTCTGTGTACTCTCAGCCTCAGGATCTGACACTACAGCTACCAGGCCTCTTGTAGCAGCCCTCACTCCAGGGCCTCTTCCATGCGAAGTGTCCCCCTCTCTCTTGGGTTATCTTTAGTGCATGGAGTTCTCCCCCTCATCCAGGGCACACATTCCTTGCCCTGGCGCAGTCACCATGCTCAGACTTCCAGGCAATGCTGGGGGAGCCTGGGAGCTTCCACCCCAGGTCCCCAGCTACAACTCTCCTCTTCTGTGTCCCCTCTCTCTCTCTCTCTCTCCCTCTATATCCTTTCCCCCTTGCTGACAGCCCCTCCTTCCTCTCCCTCAGTCTCCAGGCTGGGCTGGGTTATCCCCATGGTAACCTGTTTATGTAACTTTTCATAAACTATTAGCTTACCCTCTAGGTGACCCCTCCTGAATTCACAGAAGTACAGGTTTAACTAAAACACCACTAGGGGGGTGTTACATTCTCCCCCGATTAGCTGGGCACCCTAAACTACACCTAGTGGGGCTGCCTAGCTAATCTCACTCACACCTAACTCACATATGACCACACACATGTAAACTTTTCTACATCACTATTGCATTAAACATCACAGTGTAAAGTGAATACATACATAGCAATACAATGGCAGTATCAATATAAAACACATTTCACATTGCATACCCCACAACACCCCCAATGGATGTAAACATGTGAGTCACAGGTGTCCTGTTTTCTTTCAATGTACATTTAAATATGGCTTTATGCCAAAGCAATGTAGCACCTGCCCATGCCTGCCCATGTCTCCCCCCTCCTGGGTCAAAAAGAGACAGGTGGCTCTCGTGGGCCCCTCCCAACAAATACATCTCCCCCAAGTCACATATCAGCAATATATGCAGGGGTGGCATTTGACCAGCGGGGTTGCCTTCCCCCCTTTCTCTCCAACGTGGACGATCTGCCTTTCTTTGCTCCCCCTAATCCTCCGGAAGGGCAATATACAGACGTCACTTGCACAATCTGCCTCTCTTTGCTTCCCCAAATCCTCAGGAAAGGCAATATACAGACTGCATTATAATTACACCTCACACGTTGAACCTTTTTCTTCTTTTGCTTCCCACTCAGCTGGGTTAAGTGGCACTACAAGTCTCAGCAAACAAGCACACTGCTGCTCCATATACTGTCCCGGACAGAACTACTCAGCAAACAGCTTGCTTCACCTTCTCCTCATTACCCTTGGTCTCCTGGGCACCTAGAGACGGTCAGACATGGTGTCCCAAGGGTGTTACTCCGGCTGGGCACACTGCACTCAGTCCCTGTGTCCTGCAAGCACTTTCTCCATCTGTTGTGCTCGAGCCCCACGTTGGGCGCCATTATGTAACCCCCTGTCACTGTGTGTAGTGTCGGGTGCAAAGGGTACACAGTGCACCTCCTTCTCAAGCCCTGGCTAGCTGATGGGCATGGGTGTAAATGATCAGGGGGTCCCTTCTGTATGTATGCAGCATGGCATGGAAACATCATGTGTCCAGTTTGCAGATTTTGGAGATCTTTAAATCACTTGCAGTGAGGTACAGCAGTCACAGTATGCAGACCCTCCTCTAGCAACAACTGTAAAATCCTTTCTAATTTGTATCCTGGGACTTGTAGTTCCACAAATGCTGATTAGACACACACTGGTGCAGATAAGTTACTGGTTATTTTTATCTATCTGTTGTTGTTCAAGTGGGGTTTGGACTATATCTGGCCACAAGGGCTGAAGAGTTAGGGATAGATGGGTGGGCAGGTAAATATGCACCAAGTGTGTGTCTAATCAGCATTTGTGGAACTACAAGTCCCAGGATACAAATTAGAAAGGATTTTACAGTTGTTGCTAGAGGAGGGTCTGCATACTGTGACTGCTGTACCTCACTGCAAGTGATTTAAAGATCTCCAAAATCTGCAAACTGGACACATGATGTTTCCATGCCATGCTGCATACATACAGAAGGGACCCCCTGATCATTTACACCCATGCCCATCAGCTAGCCAGGGCTTGAGAAGGAGGTGCACTGTGTACCCTTTGCACCCGACACTACACACAGTGACAGGGGGTTACATAATGGCGCCCCACGTTGGGCGCCATTATGTAACCCCCTGTCACTGTGTGTAGTGTGGGGTGCAAAGGGTACACAGTGCACCTCCTTCTCAAGCCCTGGCTAGCTGATGGGCATGGGTGTAAATGATCAGGGGGTCCCTGCACATGCAGGTGTTTCTCTGTAGTTAGTGGGACACAGGTAATGTCACTTTGTAATGCAGTGTAAAAGTCACAATAATTTGGGCGCCAGACCATCTCTATAACAAACTGAAATTTTATTTACACTCTTCCTCCAGCACGATAATCATAATGGTTGCAGAATATATACATCTCCTTACTCTCTCCAGCACAGTTCTTAATGAGAAATACGAATATGGTTGCAAATATCTTATCACTCCTCCTGCACAGTTCTTAATGTTATCCAGATGTTAAATAACATAATTTACATGTCTCTTGCACTCCATACTCACTGCAGATCACCCTTTCTGCAGGGGCACATGCATGGATGCTAATAGGCAGGCAGCTTCTCCTCCATGCAGCTCTGACACACTCTGTGTACCTCTCAACTGCAGCTCATCCCTCCTCTGCGGGGATAATGTCTCCTGTGCTCTGACACGTCACTCTGTGTACTCTCAGCCTCAGGATCTGACACTACAGCTACCAGGCCTCTTGTAGCAGCCCTCACTCCAGGGCCTCTTCCATGCGAAGTGTCCCCCTCTCTCTTGGGTTATCTTTAGTGCATGGAGTTCTCCCCCTCATCCAGGGCACACATTCCTTGCCCTGGCGCAGTCACCATGCTCAGACTTCCAGGCAATGCTGGGGGAGCCTGGGAGCTTCCACCCCAGGTCCCCAGCTACAACTCTCCTCTTCTGTGTCCCCTCTCTCTCTCTCTCTCTCCCTCTATATCCTTTCCCCCTTGCTGACAGCCCCTCCTTCCTCTCCCTCAGTCTCCAGGCTGGGCTGGGTTATCCCCATGGTAACCTGTTTATGTAACTTTTCATAAACTATTAGCTTACCCTCTAGGTGACCCCTCCTGAATTCACAGAAGTACAGGTTTAACTAAAACACCACTAGGGGGGTGTTACATATATAACGTTATTGAAGTGTTCTGTTTTTTTTTTGTGGAGGTATACTGGGTGTCGGTCTCCCAAGCATCGGGATACCGTACCCAACCCATGTGCATGGCCTCAGATCAATCCTTTGTCTGCAATACAAACTTTTCAGATGAGAATTGTAGTGGATCAGTTGTCACTCACACATAGTGAGGTATAAACAATGCAGTAAAAAATTTGTTTAACTCTAAACTCTATGCGTCTGTGGTCAACTTTACCCGAGATGGTTGGACATTCACCACAAAGCCACCTAGGTGACACTTGCCTAATAGACTTACCACCAAGAACACGTATGACCAGCCGATTGACAAGCATAAGTAACAGACCTTAGCATGCTGCGTAGCGGCACAAGAATTTAGATTATGTTTACAATAACATATATTGTCTCAGGACCACCACACCTTGCATCTGTGGGATGAGAGAGACAAAATCGCTGACGGCAACTGCGGCAGATTATACCTTATATAGTTTTTGTCCTGTCCCAAATGCCTCATTTACCAGCCATATCTGTAACCTGGGAGCGTTTGTTGACATCAGATGGGAAATAATAATAAGAATGAAAAGCAATAAACCTTTGGGTATTAATGCATAATTGACTTTGTCACTTTTATATATAGTATTGTAGCAGTTGTTTCTGATTTATAAATAAATAAAACAGCATATAAGAGTAAAAAAGGAATAATGCACAGTGTTTTTTTTAATTGCTATTGATCTATTTTACTTATAAAGTGCCAACATATTCCACAGCACAGCACTGTGTGGAGATAAAACACAGGTTGGTTCCAAAGCACAAACGTGAAAAATGGAGTGAGGGTACTGTCCTCAAGAGCTTGCAATCTGAAAGTTACAGTAGATCTACTCTGAGTTTACAGTCGCTGATTCCATATGTATCGCTGGTACCCCGGCACCAGATATAGGAGACAGCTTACAATCCGTAAAACAGTCTATTTGTAAGGAATTGCCTTGATATTTGCTCCTCCGACCACTAGAGGTCTCTGTATTTGTAACTTGCCCTTAGATTTGCCCTTATCGAAGATGGGCAGAATAGCATCAAGGAGAAACCATCTTGGATCCTGTTTCCTGTTTAGGCCTATAAAAGGCACTTCCTGGATCAGACATGTGCTTGAGTATTCTGCCTGCACAGCTCCTTCTACCTGCCACTCTTACTTGCATCTGTGACTACTGGCTTGTGTATTAACCGTCTGGTCTACTCGGCTAATGGGCTTCAGATAATACCACCAGTATTGTTACACAATTTTTTCAGAAATCTCTGAATGGACGAGTCATGCTGAGCGCCATTGTGACACCAACGCAATCAAACTGCCCGGTCGCTCTTGAATGCAGGTAATGAAAGCTTTGGGTAACAGACCCTCCTGACCACCTACACTCAGGGACACATGCAAAACTCTCAAAAGTTGAAAAAGAAAACAAAATACAAAATAAGGACACAATAGGCTGCCACACATAATCAGACAAAACCATCTCCTCAATATGCCCAACTCTGCCCACATCCTCATTCCCACAAAGTCACACCCACTTCCTAGTTCCAGAAGTTGGGCCAGTTCCACAAGAATTGGATTTATTGGCAGGTGTGCTATCTTCGTACTTCTGCTCCTGTGTTCATGGACGCTCATAAATGTCAATGTGACAAGATGGCGTTAAGCGTCAGAAGAGCACATTTTTCCCTGCGTGTTGAACAGAACTGGGTGATCATGGGAGGGTGCACCGAAAAAATGGGTCGTCATAAATCCACACTGGAATATAGACTCTTCCTACTTATGTTTGCAGAGATGTGATTATCATTCCTTCCTGTAGAGGGCGCTCACACGAACACTAACATATATACACAAAAATATATATCTGGTGTGAATGTTGTAGACATATTCTCTATAGAGTGCTGCGTAATATGTTTGTCCCAATGTAAATAAACAATTATAATACTGGCCCATTTAACTTGCTGTAGTGTATTGTGTATATTGTCTGGTAGATATAGAGGTCATGGGTCAAATCTGCAGCAATGAAGGGGGTTAAAGTCACTTTGTGATGGCATGAACACAGACATAGCAAAAAGTAAAGACCAAAGAACCTTTTTTATGAAACATCTTTTCCGAGATACATTAACAATTGCTCCTTTGATTTTTATGACCGTTATTTCACCATTGACTTCAGTGATATTAGTTTCCCCGTAGAAAGTAATGGACAACACTTGGTCTTAAGCTGGGTACACACTGAAGAATTTTCCAACCGACCTGTTATCTCACACGATTGTACCAACGACTGAAGGTCCGATCAGTCTGATGATTCATCCATACACACTGACACGAGTTACCTTCAGATCTGTGCTCTATATCAGGTCCTTCATCTGGTCCTCTAGTCTTCAGAGAATGTCAGTACAATATTCATTCATTCATTATTGTTACATTGTCACACTGATTAAACCACCTTGTTATAACTATCCACATGTCCTAACGAATTCCGTTAGCTTCTGTGACTCTGAAACGAAACATTCTGTCTCAGAACGAACAAATGAATTATCCCTTCTACAACACTCTCTACATTTATTCACCGGGACATTCATCGCTAGCATCGGCTGAAAAGAGCCCGACTCTGTAAACTCTATGGAGATCGCCAGCATGAGTGCATACACACTGCATGACCGGTCAGTGATTGGTCGGAAAATACTAAACAGTACGACCAACCAGATGAAAGGATGATCGACACTTTGGAACGACTTTAGATCATCGTGTCACTATACACACTCACACAATATCTGACCGATCGGTCATATGTCGGCTGATTAGCACAAAGATCGGATGAAAATCCTCTAGCGTGTACCCAGCCTTAGCAAGAAATATTTATCATTGAAACAAAATGGTTAAAAAGGTACTGGTAACCACACATCAATGCTCAAATTGTCATAAGTATAGCGGAAGATTCTCAATCCGTATGTATGTTTTATTAAAATAAACATCATCAACAAATCCAGAAGTTACACTTCAGAAGAATCCTGGCTTCACTCCATGAAGTGTCTCTATTCTCTGCGGCTGCTGATACGGTGCAGGGCATTCTGGGGTTTGCAGTCTTTTGAATCAAATTTCCTACAGAATCCTCCGAAAAAACAATCAGAAGAACATAAATATTCTTAGAATTTTAGGTAACAAAATATCTTCATTACGTGACTTTGAAATTATTATTTGAAATAATAAATAGACACATTAAATTAAATACTGCAGTTTTAAATCAATGTTTTATCACCAGATAATCTTATATTAGAACCTATTTTCTCCATCTGTTTATAAAATCAAACCCATTAGGAAGTCCCACTCTCTTCATCTGAAATGTAAGTCCTGTTGATATGGAGAGATAAGCAGAGATAAGGTGACAGGGGTCTTCTTTGTAAAATTAAATGGTAGCCTTTTTGTCCTGGGGAAGGAGAGTTTAGAAGTAATTTGCCAATCTAAATTAAATCATATAAGTTTGATTTTAAAAATGGTTTTGAGGAAATTGCCTACTCCTTTGTTGCTGTTCTCTAATCTCAGTGTCGTATTCCGAAGAATAGTCAATGCGTGGAAAGTTATAGATTGTCAATTTGAGTAGTACTTATCTTAAACTTCGGATTCCCAACGCCTTCTTCAATGCTCGTTTTACCTCCTTGTTTCTCAGGCTGTAAATGATGGGGTTTAACATGGGGGTCATGATTGTGTACAATACGGCCACCACTTTGACGTCTTTGTCCATGGCATAGGTGGAGGACGGCCAAATGTAGCTGAAGATCCCACTACCGTAATATAGAGCCACCACGGTGAAATGAGAAATGCAAGTGGAGAATGTTCTAATTCTGCCTCGGCTGGTGCTAATCTTGGTAATCGCGGCAATGATCCGACCATAAGTCACAAGGATGAAGATCAATGGCCCCATCCCTGCTACCACTACCACTACCATGAAAATGGCCTCTCCAACCCGAGTGTCAGAACAAGACAACTTGAAGAGAGGAGTGACGTCACAGAAGAAATGGTCCACTTTATTTTGACTGCAAAAGTCAAGATGACCTATTGAAACAGCTTGGACCACCGAGTTCATGAGACCACTGGTCCAGCAAGCCACGACCATCCTCAACCTCACTGCTCTGCTCATGATTAGAGTGTAGTTCAGTGGGAAGCAGATGGCCACGTATCTATCGTAGGCCATCACGGCAAGAGTGTAACACTCCACCACCATGAAAAATTGGAAAAAATAGAGTTGGGTGACACACTCGGTGTAGGAGATGGTCTTCTGGGCCGTAACCAGGATGAACAGGAGCTTGGGGACAGTGACAGAGGACAAGAAGATATCGACAACAGCAAGGTTGGCCAAGAAGAAGTACATCGGTGTGTGTAGTCTCTGGTCAGAAGAAATAACAGTTAGAATCACTAGGTTACCAACCACGGTGATGAGGTAGATGCCGAGGAAGATGAGGAACAGTTGGACCTGAGGTTCAGGGGTTTCTGAAAGACCTACAACCAGAAAGGTGAACACAGTCGACTGGTTTTCCCAGTTGGAGTATTCCATCGAATAATCATTGATCTGAAAAAACAAATGTTGCAATATTATTAATGGCTATAGATTATTAAATTATACCTGTGTAACTGTCTAAAATTTCAAAATGCTTTCTCCCTTTACTTTATTTACCATATACAAACAGCCCTTATGATGTAACCTAGGCCCTCCATTAGTAAATTCATCAAGCCTATTTAAGGCACATTTGGGTGTGGCTCACAAGCCAGCCCTTGCTAGATGTAAACCCCTATACCTGGGAGGTGAGTGCATCTGATTTTAAATGCATTTTAATGGTGTTTAAAGGATATATGTCAGTGTAGGACCTGCATATAATGAGGTGCCCTTGACGCTGGGATGCAGGCTTAAATATTTTGATCAAAATATGAACTAATACCTCATGTTTTCCTTTTGCTAGACACACACAGATATGCAGTGTGAAGGATAAGCGCTGACAACTGTCTTTGTGTTTTGTATACATATATGGGCATTTATATTGCCATGCAACTGGTACCATATGCAATATGACATATACCAAACACGGGCTTATTGCCAAGCAGCTGGTACCATATATAATATGGGATATACTGAGCGTGGGCTTGTTTTTTCTCTGGTTTTATTTCAAAATAGTGCCTTTCTGTCATAGCAGCTGTTCATCAAGCCAATTTAAGGCACATTTGGGTGTGGCTCACAAGCCGGCCTTTGCTAGATGTAAACCCCTATACCTGGGAGGTGAGTGCATCTGATTTTTTAACTGCATTTTAATGGTGTTTAAAGCATATAGGTCAGTGTAGGACCTGCATATAATGAGGAGCCCTTGACGATGGGATGCAGGCTTAAATGTTTTGATCAAAATATGAACTAATACCTCATGTTTTCCACAGATATGCAGTGTAAAGGATAAGTGCTGACAACTGTCTTTTTGTTTTGCCTCCATTAGTAAATAACTTATATAACAGCATTAAGACATTGTTTTATGCATGTTTTTTTAAATACATATTATAGTTATTATTATTATTATTATTATTATTATTATTCCTTATTAAAGAAATAATACGGAAGAGACTAGAGTTTTTCTGTTAGCAAATTCATTGAATAAGCTTGGGGTTAGAGAAGGAGCGGTTGCAGACAATGTCAATTACTAAATATAACTTTTTCTGTTTAGAACACTACAGTTAATTATTTGCGGAAACATTCTGAATTTACTAAAGTCCATAAGTGAGTTTATGGAGATGTTCAGCCACCGGGTGGAGTATATGTTTGTGATGGTGCTAATTGTGCCAATCAGTATTGCGCCAAAAGAATGCCGACTAAAATAATTCCGATATGGAGGAAATCCAGGCTTGCCGCAAAAAGACACACAACATCACCGACAGGCCTCCTATACATTCCGAATGCAGAAAATGCCAGCAGTTTCAAATGACGTCAATTAAATTGTCCAGCGTGAGATTTCAGATTTTAAAGCGGCAATCCCAGGACCCGCCACCTGTATAATGTAGAACCCTTTATCCTAATTCTAATTGTAAGCCTTACCCTAACCCTTACTGTAAGCATTACCCTAATCCTAACCCTAACCCTAAACATAACCCTTATATTAGATTATAGAACTGTACAGAGCACAAAACCAGTCTCCTGCTCTATCCCTGACATTAGTGTGTAGTAAGTGGTGTGAGATCCCTGCTGCTGTGTGACCTGTCTACTGACACAGTGCAGGGAGGAGAGAGAACTGTACAGAGCACAAACCAGTCTCCTGCTCTATCCCTGACATTAGTGTGTAGTAAGTGGTGTGAGATGCTGTGTGACCTGTCTACTGACACAGTGCAGGGAGGAGAGAGAACTGTACAGAGCACAAACCAGTCTCCTGCTCTATGCACTAACATTAGTGTGTAGTAAGTGGTGTGAGATCTCTGCTGCTGTGTGACCTGTCTACTGACACAGTGCAGGGAGGAGAGAGAACTGTACAGAGCACAAACCAGTCTCCTGCTCTAACCACTGACATTAGTGTGTAGTAAGTGGTGTGAGATCCCTGCTGCTGTGTGACCTGTCTACTGACACAGTGCAGGGAGAAGAGAGGACTGTACAGAGCACAAACCAGTCTCCTGCTCTAACCCCTGACATTAGTATGTAGTAAGTGGTGTGAGATCTCTGCTGCTGTGTGACCTCTCTACTGACACAGTGCAGGGAGGAGAGAGAACTGTACAGAGCACAAACCAGTCTCCTGCTCTATCCCTGACATTAGTGTGTAGTAAGTGGTGTGAGATACCTGCTGCTGTGTGACCTGTCTACTGACACAGTGCAGGGAGGAGAGAGAACTGTACAGAGTACAAACCAGTCTCCTGCTCTAACCCCTGACATTAGTGTGTAGTAAGTGGTGTGAGGTCCCTGCTGCTGTGTGACCTGTCTACTGTCACAGTGCAGGGAGGAGAGAGAACTGTACAGAGCACAAACCAGTCTACTGCTCTAACCCTGACATTAGTGTGTAGTAAGAGATGTGAGATCCTGCTGCTGTGTGACCTGTCTACTGACACAATGCAGGGAGGAGAGAGAACTGTACAGAGCACAAACCAGTCTCCTGCTCTATCCCTGACATTACTGTGTAGTAAGTGGTGTGAGATCCATGCTGCTGTGTGACCTGTCTACTGACACAGTGCTGGGAGGAGAGAGAACTGTACAGAGCACAAATCAGTCTCCTGCTCTAACCTCTGACATTAGTGTGTAGTAAGTGTTGTGAGATCCCTGCTGCCGTGTGACCTGTCTACTGACACAGTGCAGGGAGGAGAGAGGACTGTACAGAGCACAAACCAGTCTCCTGCTCTAACCCCTGATATTAGTGTGTAGTAAGAGATGTGAGATCCTGCTGCTGTGTGACCTGTCTACTGACACAATGCAGGGAGGAGAGAGAACTGTACAGAGCACAAACCAGTCTCCTGCTCTAACCCCTGACATTAGTGTGTAGTAAGTGGTGTGAGATCTCTGCTGTTGTGTGACCTCTCTACTGACAGTGCAGGGAGGAGAGAGAACTGTACAGAGCACAAACCAGTCTCCTGCTCTAACCCCTGACATTAGTGTGTAGTAAGTGGTGTGAGATCTCTGCTGCTGCTGTGTGATCTGTCTACTGACAGTGCAGGGAGGAGAGAGAACTGTACAGAGCACAAACCAGTCTCCTGCTCTAACCCCTGACATTAGTGTGTAGTAAGTGGTGTGAGATCTCTGCTGCTGCTGTGTGACCTGTCTACTGACACAGTGCAGGGAGGAGAGAGAACTGTACAGAGCACAAACCAGTCTACTGCTCTAACCCCTGACATTAGTGTGTAGTAAGTGGTGTGAGGTCCCTGCTGCTGTGTGACCTGTCTACTGTCACAGTGCAGGGAGGAGAGAGAACTGTACAGAGCACAAACCAGTCTACTGCTCTAACCCTGACATTAGTGTGTAGTAAGTGGTGTGAGGTCCCTGCTGCTGTGTGACCTGTCTACTGACACAGTGCAGGGAGGAGAGAGAACTGTACAGAGCACAAACCAGTCTCCTGCTCTAACCCGTGACATTAGTGTGTAGTAAGTGGTGTGAGATCCCTGCTGCTGTGTGACCTGTCTACTGACAGTGCAGGGAGGAGAGAGAACTGTACAGAGCACAAACCAGTCTCCTGCTCTATCCCTGAAATTAGTGTGTAGTAAGTGGTGTGAGATCCCTGCTGCTGTGTGACCTGTCTACTGACACAGTGCAGGGAGGAGGGAGAACTGTACAGAGCACAAACCAGTCTCCTGCTCTAACCTCTGACATTACTGTGTAGTAAGTGGTGTGAGATCCCTGCTGCTGTGTGACCTGTCTACTGACACAGTGCTGGGAGGAGAGAGAACTGTACAGAGCACAAACCAGTCTCCTGCTCTATCCCTGACATTAGTGTGTAGTAAGTGGTGTGAGATCTCTGCTGCTGTGTGACCTGTCTACTGACACAGTGCAGGGAGGAGAGACAACTGTACAGAGCACAAACCAGTCTCCTGCTCTATCCCCTGATATTAGTGTGTAGTAAGTGGTGTGAGATCCCTGCTGCTGTATGACCTGTCTACTGACACAGTGCAGGGAGGAGAGAGAACTGTACAGAGCACAAACCAGTCTCCTGCTCTATCCCTGACATTAGTGTGTAGTAAGTGGTGTGAGATCCCTGCTGCTGTGTGACCTGTCTACTGACACAGTGCAGGGAGGAGAGAGAACTGTACAGAGCACAAACCAGTCTCCTGCTTTATCCCTGACATTAGTGTGTAGTAAGTGGTGTGAGATCCCTGCTGCTGTGTGACCTGTCTACTGACACAGTGCAGGGAGGAGGGAGAACTGTACAGAGCACAAACCAGTCTCCTGCTCTATCCCTGACATTAGTGTGTAGTAAGTGGTGTGAGATCCCTGCTGCTGCTGTGTGACCTGTCTACTGACACAGTGCAGGGAGGAGAGAGAACTGTACAGAGCACAAACCAGTCTCCTGCTTTATCCCTGACATTAGTGTGTAGTAAGTGGTGTGAGATCCCCTCTGCTGTGTGACCTGTCTACTGACACAGTGCAGGGAGGAGGGAGAACTGTACAGAGCACAAACCAGTCTCCTGCTCTATCCCTGACATTAGTGTGTAGTAAGTGGTGTGAGATCCCTGCTGCTGCTGTGTGACCTGTCTACTGACACAGTGCAGGGAGGAGAGAGAACTGTACAGAGCACAAACCAGTCTCCTGCTCTAACCCCTGACATTAGGGTGTAGTAAGTGTTGTGAGATCTCTGCTGTTGTGTGACCTCTCTACTGACAGTGCAGGGAGGAGAGAGAACTGTACAGAGCACAAACCAGTCTCCTGCTCTAACCCCTGATATTAGTGAGTAGTAAGTGGTGTGAGATCTCTGCTGCTGTGTGACCTGTCTACTGACAGTGCAGGGAGGAGAGAGAACTGTACAGAGCACAAACCAGTCTCCTGCTCTAACCCCTGACATTAGTGTGTAGTAAGTGGTGTGAGATCTCTGCTGCTGCTGTGTGATCTGTCTACTGACAGTGCAGGGAGGAGAGAGAACTGTACAGAGCACAAACCAGTCTCCTGCTCTAACCCCTGACATTAGTGTGTAGTAAGTGGTGTGAGATCTCTGCTGCTGCTGTGTGACCTGTCTACTGACACAGTGCAGGAAGGAGAGAGAACTGTACAGAGCACAAACCAGTCTCCTGCTCTAACCCCTGACATTAGTGAGTAGTAAGTGGTGTGAGATCTCTGCTGCTGTGTGACCTGTTCTCTCCTCTGATACAGTTCAGTGATTCTTTTCAGCCCCTTCTAGATTATAGATGACTCGCAATCTTCCCAGCAACACTGTGTTCTGTAACCCCCTCAATACAAAGAGCTTTAAATACACCTCACCAGACAACCTCAGCAGCTTCTAACTTTAGGAATATTTAACAAGAAACATTTTCGCTTACCTTCCTTTTTTTTCCTTCTTAAATAATATTAAAATATCTAGTTTTGCTGATTTTACCTTGTAATATTATCACTTCTTCTTTTATGATCAATGAAACTTTTAGGCAACAATAGAAGTATTTTTGTAAAACAAAAAACAAAACATTTATTTTATATAAAATTAAGTCAACCGAGAAAGACTTTGTCATTAGTTCAGTGCTATAAATGAAACGTATAGAAGCAGCATAAGTGAAATATTTTATGAGTAGTAGATTACGCAGAGAATATAAAGATTGCACCATTCCTGAGACTCCTGATTTAGATGTGATCTGGTATCATACTCACAGTCTCTCCTCTTATCTCCAGCCCTCGATCTGCCCTCCGTTCTCATATCCACACTCCTAAAGCCCATTGGATTAGATCCCATATGGTTTCATTACCTCTGGTACAGTAAAACTTTCTAACTTTCAGCAAAACTTTTATACTTATAAACTTTGTATTACTTAGTATTACTTTTTAGTTTATAGAATAGGGGTACATTTAACATTAATATCAATTCTAGGCGACACTACGAATTGAAACCTTCAGCTGATTGTAAAAGTCAATTTTGTGTCACTTGTTAAGGAGGTGGCATCAGAATTTGTGTTTGCAAATACTGGATACTGTCCTGTAACCAATGTATAATCTGGTCTCCTGTGGTCCAATCTAGCGCTCTATTCAATTAGTTATGCTGGCCAAACGAAGAGTCGATCTACGGGATCAGTGTACAATTTGGGCACACAAGTCGTGGTCAGATTGGATTAGATGATGATGATATAAGGACTCTGGATGGAGGTAGTGATTAGGAGTCAGAGACTATAACTATGGAGGTCTACTGAAGAACAATCCTCACTCTGTCATTCCACCAATGGATTCTTAATTATTGGATCCCTCTCCTCCTTCTCTCACTTGCGTCTTGTGATCCCATTCTGCATGGAGGTTGCTCACCTTCAAATGTGTTCCTGAAGTCTATGGGCATCCCATTGTTTTATAGCTGCGCAAATTGAGTTTACGTTATCTCAGATGTGATTGAAATCAGACTTTTTCCAATACTTTCAAGTTAGTCATTTGTTACACTGATGTGTAAATATGCTGAAATCAATATGTGTAAAATCAATGTATAAAGTAAAATATGTGCATTTGAAATAATGGCAGCATCACTAGGCAGGGGCAAATGCAGGATTTGTAGAGGGGGGTTTCCACACCACGCCACCAGTGGGCGTGACCAGCATGCATGGGGGCGTGGCTATAATATTAGACAGTGCTTGGCTGCTCTCCAACTCTTCCTAGCCCCATAATATACATGGGCAATGCTGCGTGTTCTACTGTTAGGTGCACGCAGCTCTCCCTTTACAAGCAGAGCCGTGTGAAGCGGGGGCAGGGTCCAGACACCTCAATTATACAGTGCCCCAGGCTTGGAGGGGGGTTTCCAGGCACTAGAAAATCCCCCCTCGGTTTGCCTATGCTAGGCCCTTAATAAATGGGGGTGGGTTGAAGTGATAGTAGTGAGTGCTTATAGTGGGAATATTTTGAGTCAGTTGGGAAATATGCACTGATCTCCAATACACTCATTCACAATATGCAGACACTGAGCAATTGTCCATTGTTATCCACCTTCAGATAACTTTAATTTCCTAGCTTGTACATTCCCTTAGACAGATTTGACTAAATATAGTAGCTTTTACTTTCTAACTTCTATTGTGGTTATCAGGCATGTATTTGTGTATTCAGATATCATTAATCATTTTTGCTGACCCTTGGATACGACACATTTCTGCTATTCCCTCTGTATTGGATACAATTATATTCAGAGAGCAGCTTTATGTTGTATCCCAGGGCAACAGAGAAAGAACAATTCTGTTGGGTGGAGAGAATTGGGAGCTTTGGAAGGGTCGACTAAGGGGGCTAGACACTGGTAGAGCCTGCAATCCAACCTGATAGCCTCAAGGGACAAATCCATTGTTTAATTTGGCCATGCACATAGGTGGCCAAATTAGAAAAGATCTGCCCATTTGTCTCCTTATTCTAGCGGATGGGTCATCTTCAGGTTCACTGTGGCCTGTTGGAAGGGGCTGTGGAGCAGTGTGGCACCTTACAAATAAATGCTAATAATAATATATTTACTGCTTATGACAAACATTAGATAGTAGTGTTATTCTTAGATAGAGTAATACTGCCATGCACTGTCTAAAATTTGTATTGCTTCCCAATGATATCTTTTGAAATCAATGACCTATAAAGGGAATGCAATTTGATGATGTTGTATAAGATATTATATATTTATACATCTTAGGTATGAATGCTTAGAGGGGAGGTAACCGTGCCTAGCAGGGGTGATTATGATGGGGACAGGTGGAACTCCACTCTCTTCAATCCATCTGCAGCCCCATCTGACTGAGCCAAAATATAGGCATGGAATAGGACCGCGTTGACCAATGGCTTCCTATTGTTCTGCATGGTCAGGAGAGACATTATTTTACTCCCTTGCTCCCCAAAATCTTCCTCAATGCCTGTTTTACCTCTCTGTTCCTCAGGCTGTAAATGATGGGGTTTAACATGGGGGTTATGATAGAGTACAATACGGCCACCACTTTGACGTCTTTGTCCATGGCATAGGTGGAGGACGGCCAGATGTAGCTGAAGATCCCGCTACCGTAGTACAGAGCCACCACCGTGAAATGAGAGGTGCAGGTGGAGAAGGTCGTAAAGCGACCTTGGCTAGTACTTATCTTTATAACCGCAGAGATGATCCGATTATAGGTCACCAGAATGAAAGTTAGTGGCACCATCCCAACAGAGATTACCACTACCAAGAAAACGGCCTCCTCAACTCGTGTGTCAGAACAAGACAACTTAAAGAGAGGCGTGACATCGCAGAAGAAATGGTCCACTATGTTGGGACCACAGAAGTCAAGGTGGGATATGGAAAAAGCTTGGATTACCGAGTTCCCAAGACCACATGCCCAGCAACCTGTGACCATCTTGAACCTGACCGCTCTACTCATGATCAGCGTGTAGTTGAGTGGGAAGCAGATAGCCACGTATCTGTCATAGGCCATCACTGCTAGAAGGTAGCACTCGATAACCACAAAGAACTGGAAAAACAAGAGTTGGGTGACACATTCGGAGAAGAGGATGGACTTCTGGGCAGTGAGCAGGATGAACAGGAGCCTGGGGACAGTTATAGAGGAAAGGATGACGTCAATGATGGAAAGGTTGGCCAAGAAGAAGTACATTGGTGTGTGTAGTCGCTGGTCAGAGGAAATCACAGTTAGAATCACTGTATTACCAAGCACGGTGATAAGGTAGATGCAGAGGAAAACAAGGAAGAGGAGAAGTTGAGGTTCTGTTGATTCAGATAATCCAACAACCAGGAACATCGACACGGATGACTTGTTTTCCTGGTCAACCTTTGCCATTGGATGACTGTTGATCTGAAAGACAGAAAGAAGCGTTATAAGAATATTGTCTCTCAAAAAAATGTGAATAGTTGAATTTCAGGGACACTAATAAATGATCACAATGTAGAGGTTTGTCTATAATCCTTCCCATACTACAACAGAAGGTTGTGTTCTTTGTATTGGTTCATTTTAGGCTCAGAGAGGCTGCTTGTTTATTTCTATAATAGACTTCCAGACAGATTATCTGATAGAATAAAGGTCTACGGCTTTCTAATATCTTTATTTATAAGTTCCTGAATTGTTGGTTATGTATTTAGACCTAATAGAAAGTCAGGTGCTTATCTGTTTTCAATTAGGCTGAATGCTGCCTCTGATAAAATCTCTGCCAGACTAGAATATATGTAATTTGGAGTCAATACTTCAATATACACAACCCTGGTTTACTGGCGCAGACGTTATTAAAGACCAATGCGCTTCCTGGACGTATTATAGCACAATGCACAACAAATGCTTTATTCCGGAATGTCGGCATCACAATCTAATCTTCGGTAACCCTGCTCTGGGCTAAACACATTTTAGGACAAGTGCTAGAAAATGCTTTGTAATATATATTTTGCTGACAGTTTCATAAACAAACATTGTTTTTACTGACGCATATATGTAACATGGAGGAAAACTGGATATTCGATAATTGGAAATGTTGGTATGGATTTAGGGGTCTATGATTGTAGGGGTGAAACTCTTTTGTCTTTTTAATATAATTTTTTTTAACTTTTTCCTGTTTATTAATAATTTACTATTTGCCTATCAGAAAATGTAATTATGAAGGTTCCATCCCTACCCAGGCTTACGTTACTTGTTTCGGGGTACATGTCACCTGCTTTCATCTTCAGCCTGCAATTATCAATTTATGATCGGGCATGGGGGTCATTGCAGGACAATGTGATATTGGCTAAACGGCTCCTCAGATGTGGAAGAACTAAAAGTCCCAGCATTCTCTGCCACCCTCTAGACACAAGAGACCGGAGTGTTTTTATGCTTTACTTGATTTAAGAAATACATTATTAATAATGTTGTTTTTTCGCGTGTAAATTTTCTTAATAAATAAGACTGAATGCCGATAATCATTTTATTTTAAATAATTTATAAATTACGACTCAAAATACATGTACGTCAACATTGGTGCATTTTTTATAAGACTCGGAAAATGAGGCTAACTGGATATTTGGTACCCAAAACTTTTGCTGATTTTTTGTGTTACACCTGATAGGCGCCCAGAAATGTGCTCAGTCCCACCTCTCACTGAACTGAATTCACAATTTAGGGGTATATTTGCTAAACTGCGGGTTTGAAAAAGTGGGGATGTTGTCTATAGCAACCAATCAGATTCTAGCTGTCATTTTGTAGAATGCGCTAAATAAATGATAACTAGAATCTGATTGGTTGCTATAGGCAACATCTCCACTTTTGAAACCCGTAGTTTAGTAAATATAGCACATAGAGTCTACAGGACATTTTTGGGGGTGATTAATCTAGTGCCAATATTCTCCTAATTTTTTAAAAATGTTTATTAAAGCAATATTGCAGTTCTCTGTGAAATAGTTAAGCCTTAATGCTGATAGCTTTAAACGTGTTAAGTTATTAAACAGCAATTAGTTGCAATGTTTGTATGTTCTCCCCGTGTTTGCGTGGGTTTCCTCCGGGTGCTCCGGTTTCCTTCCACACATCAAAAACATACTGGTAGGTTAATTGGCTGCTATCAAAATTTACCCTAGTCTGTGTGTGTGTGTTAGGGAATTTAGACGGTAAGCCCCAATGGGGCAGGGACTGATGTGAGTGAGTTCTCTGTACAGAGCTGCGGAATCAGTGGCGCTATATAAATAAATGGTGATGATGATGATTAATCTTATAATCAATTGGGAAAATACGATAAAATTTTTTATTTTGGTGCATCTCCTTGAACAGAACATGTTGTTAAACAATTTATGTATTGATTATAGGAAATAATCAGCTGGTAACACATTTGCTAACAACAACATGTGCAATATGGATACAAAAGTTCATTGAGAAAGTCAAAAGTGGATTTGCCTGTTTAATGATATATTTTTATACAATATGAACTTTATGATTCATTCCTTGCAGGGAGTCCTTAAAGGAGATTAAGAAATAATAATACTCGTATTGCAAAGGTTTAATATGCAAATTTTTGTTAGATTAAATTCGAGATTATATTGTTATCATCCAGTAGCTATCATCCAACATATTACATAGAACTGTACGATAAGAAAAAAGACATAAATGTTACATTCATGTTCCAAACGACACAGAAGTTATACAATCTTGAGAGCTTATATTTGACCATTTTAAAATAAAAATGATTAAAAACAGATGTATTCCAGACCAGGTTTTTTATAAGCTTAGGGAAGGTGTTATATCAGTAGTAGATTAAGTAGAGAATATAAAGACTGCACCATTCCTGACACCCCCTGATGTGATCTGGAGTCATACTCACAGTCTCTCTTTCTGTATCCAGCACTCGTTCTGTCCTCCGCTCTCCTATAAACACTTATAAATCCCTTTGGAGCAGATCCCATATGGCCTCATTACCTCTGGTACCGTACAAATTTCTAACACTCAGCAAAACCTTTACACCTGGAGACTTGGGGCCTGATTCACTAAGAAATTCTGAACGCAACTTGCGTAAAAAAAAAAGCACGTCACTTGCACGTCCGTCCGCCCGTATTCAAGTACAAGAGTGTCTGAAGAAACGTTTTCCTGACGATCTCTGCCACGTTTTGAACGAATTGCGAAATGTTTTAAAAACGCACTTAAATCGGGCATACGCAGGTCCGTATTCACCAACGAGCCCTGGCTTGATAGATTCAAGCGGCAGGATATTTTGCATTGCAGAGGTATGCAGCGATGAAAAATTATGCCGCCCACTGCCCACCAAAGTTCTATAGACCCCACAGTATCGTATACATGCAACTCATCATATTATGTTAAAACGAAGATAGGCTTTAAGCATATCTCGCTTCGGCTGCATACTAGAGATGTCCTTTACCATTTTGAGCTTGATAATGATTATTTCGTTTAATGTATACTTTAAGAAAAAGAAAAAATAAATTATTTAAAAAATACGTCCCCCTCCCCAAAAAAAATAATGATCCAAGGACCAGCGCTCATAGGGGCATATTTAACAAATCACGGTAGTGCACTATTGTGCACTTACCGTTGAATTAAAGTCCCGATGTGCCCTCCGCAAATTTATTAAAGGTGCGTCGCAGCTTTGAACTCCTGATCGTTTTTGCGAGCAGTCACCATTTAACAGAATGGTGACTGCTCTGACCGCAATCTAACAAGTCCCGAAATTATTATTTTTTTCGGGAACTTGTCTTGATAATGTACAGCTGAAGCTGGCGTACATCATCCGAATTGAAGACATCCACTGCTGTCAGCTCTGCTCCGGAGAGCAGAGCTGGACAGCGCATGTGTGGAGGGATCACATGATCCCTCCCTGTCACTCAGCGCGCTCACTCTGCAACGATAGTTGCAGAGACAGAGTGGGGACTTTGTGCACATGTGCACTGCACATGCGCAATTGAAGGAAGAAGAGGAACGAAGAGGAGATCCCGAGGCAGCGCGTACGAAGAGGGGGGTAAGTGTGATTTTTTTCTATCACAGAAACAGCAGTTTTTCGGAACTGCTGTTTCTGTGTTCTCTTTTTAATAAATGTGAGAAATAGTTCAATCCTTATCCTTGCGATAAGGATTGATAACTATTTCTCACTTTTGCCGATTAATGATAAATGTACTCCATAGTCTGGGTTGGTTATTGTAAGTGCAAGGGGATGAACCAGACTATGACAAGCTAGTCTGGTGATACTAGAACAGGAAAAATCACAGCGTGGGGTCTCCCTGTCATAATGTCACACAGCCTCAGGCTGTCCAGCACGGGGCTTAATTCTCTAGGGGAGGAGGCCTGTCCGCTCTAGCCAATCCTGAGCAGTTTCCCTCTGATTAGTTGGAGAGTGAGAAAGCCTCTCTGATTGGTTAGTGGCAGACGGGCCTCCTGGCTTGACGTTCTACGTCATTCATAGGATCGTTCCGTAATAAGGTGATTAATAAAGTTGTGAATTGGAAATTGAGGGATGCTGGTGTTTGTAGTTCTACAAGTGCCAGTATGCTCTGGCAGCCATAGGCATGCTGGCACCTCTAGTTCTACAAGCACCAGCATACCGCAGCAGTTTATGGCTGCCGGGGCTTGCTGAGACCAGTAGTGCTGCATATGAATGTTATTTTTTTTTAATTTAAAACCTTTATTACCCCAACACCCAGCAGATAGAGTGTTGGGAGGAGCTCTACTGTTTTCATCACGGGGCTATTTTTTTCCTAGGGAGGGTCCACATTTTTGTTCCTAGCCCACATCCCGCAGGGGATTCAGCCCCGTGCGGGACAGACTGTGATTCCACACTGTGGGTTTCCCTGTTACAGAGTGACCAGCGCAGACCGTCATATCCTAGTACTGTTGAGAACCACACACTGTTCGTCTGTCCTCGCATTAGCGGTAACCAGCTCGAGCTATGAGTGCTGGTGCTTTGTTTACATTTGGGGCAGGGGAAACAAAGTCTTTGGGCTATCATTTTGTAGAAGGTAGTAAATAAATGAAAGCTAGAATCTGATTGGTTGCTATAGGCAACATCCCCACTTTTTCAAACCCGCAGCTTAGTAAATCTAGCCCTTTGACTTGCATTGACTTTTTAAACTTATGCATTTATTTTTACACTGCAATGTTCCACGCTGATGATTGGACCCTTCGCCGACAGGCGTCCCTGCCGATGCGTCCACCTCTAATTGCTCCACAACGTGAACACTCCTTATTTTAATTTGCGTATACTTGCACGCCCCTTCCCTCCCCCGTTTCGTTTGTTTAAGTGTATGGAATTGTACCTGTACAATACGGCCAAATTTGCGTACAGACATATAAGTGCACACAGTGGTCCAAATGGGGCTGTAGATGGGGTACGCCGTACCGCCACTTCTCCTGCTGCCTTCATTGTAAAACTATATAATTCCATTCATTTCCATTCCCAATACATATTTCATACCGTCACTTCTAAATGTCCACTGAGTACACATTTTTGTGTCCTGGGCAGTACAGAAACATATATTTTACATGAAAAGACAAACATACATCTCTACATGATACCCTATGGGTCCAGGTTATTTAGCTTGAGGCAAGTTATTAGGGTTGGTTTGCAGATATTTTGGATTTTCTGTGGTTTCCTGAAAGTTGTTTCTCCAATACGGACACAATAACCTTTTTTCTAACATATGCTCAGAAAAGTTGGCTATATCTTTGACAATATTGCTAGTAGCTTTTTCATGTGAAACAACTTACATGTTAGGTTTGGGGGTCTGACATGTATATGTTTATATTTAAACTTACTTGCCTAACTTTCACACAAAGGGATGCCGAGAAAGGGGGGTCTGGAACCGGAGACGTGATTAGGGTGGAGATGCATGGGCGAATGGTACTCCAGCCATTTCCATCCATCCACAGTCCTATCTGAATGAGCCAGATTATAGTCGGGGAATAGTTTCCTATTGGTCTGCACAGACCCACCCCTTCTGGGCAGCGTGTGCATCCTGGGGGTAGAGGCTGACTGGTCAACTTAGCTGACAAGCTGGGTGGCCAGGAAGCGCCCACCTTGCAGGCAGGTAATTGCTCTTGCCATTGCTCTCTCGGGAGCTCAGAAGGTCTCTCAACAAATTAAGGAGGTTTCTGGACATGGAAAGTGATGGAGAGACATTATTTTACTCCCTTGATCCCCAATGCCTTCCTCAATGCCTGTTTTACATCCCTGTTCCTTAGGCTGTAAATGATGGGATTTAGCATAGGGGTCATGATAGTGTACAATACGGCCACCACTTTGACGTCTTTGTCCATGGCATAGGTGGAAGACGGCCAGATGTAGCTGAAGATCCCACTACCGTAGTACAGAGCCACCACGGTGAAATGAGAGGCACAGGTGGAAAAGGTCTTAAAGCGACCTCGGCTGGTGCTAATCTTGGAAACCGCAGAGATGATCCGACCGTAGGTCACCAGAATAAAAGTCAGCGGCCCCATTCCAGCGAGGACTACCACTAACAAAAACATGGCCTCCCCAACACGTGTGTCAGAACAGGACAACTTGAAGAGAGGAGTAACGTCACAGAAGAAATGGTCCACTCGGTTGGGACCGCAGAAGTCGAGATGGGAAATGGAAAAAGCTTGGACTACCGAGTTCACAAGACCACATGCCCAGCAAGCTGTGATCATCTTACACCTGACCTCTCTACTCATGATAAGCGTGTAGTTGAGTGGGAAGCAGATAGCCACGTATCTGTCATAGGCCATCACTGCTAGAAGGTAGCACTCGGCCACCACAAAGAACTGGAAAAGCGACAGTTGGGTGATACATTCGGAGAAGAGGACGGACTTCTGGGCGGTGTACAGGATGAACAGGAGCTTGGGGACAGTTATAGAGGAAAAGATGATATCAATGATGGAAAGGTTGGCCAAGAAAAAGTACATTGGTGTGTGTAGTCGCTGGTCAGAGGAAATCACAGTAAGAATCAGTATGTTACCAAGCACGGTGATAAGGTAGATGCAGAGGAAAACCAGGAAGAGGAGAAGTTGAGGTTCTTTGGTTTCAGATAATCCAACAACCAGGAACATCGACACAGAAGTCTTGTTTTCCTGGTCAACCTTTGCCATTGGATGACTGTCGATCTTAAAGATAGAAAGTGTTATAAGAATATTAAAAATGTGCATTGTTGAATTACAGGGAATAATCACTGTGTAGAGGTATAGCTATAAAATTCCCATTCCATAACCGGAGGTTGTGTTCTCTGTACTCTTTCATTGTAGGTTTGAAGAGGCTGCTTGTATTGTTATTTAATTGAGATTTCTTTACAGCAGTACAGTTATTGAATACCCACATTTATAGCAGAAAAGATCACACTTTAATTAAATGGGGGGATATTAAAGATCTGTGTATTATTATTTAAAAGAAACGTACAGTTGTTTCAAGGACCACCATGAAAAAAATATAGCGCCTTTTATCCGATGGTTAAATAAATACAATAATGGTTTAGCAGCGCAGGAATTATTAATGACCAATACAAGGCCTGGACATGTACTTGTAGAATGCACAACTAACGCTTTATTCTGCAATGTCTGCATCACAAACTTAGGGCTAGAGTTATAAAACCTTCTAAATAGGAAAATGTGGAGGTGTTGCCCATAGCAACCAATCGGATTCTAGCTATTGTGTTCTAGAATGTACATGAATGGAATCCGATTGGTTGCTATGGGCAACACCTCCACTCTTCCTTGTTAGAAGGTTTGCTAAATCTACCACCAAATCTTCTGTAGGCCTGGTTTATTTGCCGAAAATTAAAATCTGGGCCTATGAAGACCCCATCTCTACTCAGGCTTATGGTACTGTTTTGGGGTACAACGTTTTACCAACCATGCTCTCTTTACAAGTGATTTTATTATGCTTTTGTTTCTATTGCTTGCCAGTAAATTTATGGAGGGTTAGCGTGTATGACCCACTGGAAGTCAGGACAGTCTACACACCGTACATGTTTTCTCTTTGCATTAACTCTTCTTTATAAAATATAAAGAGGTCTGATGAGAGGTGCTGCAGAGATAGTGATGAGAGCATTGCAGACGCTGCACAATATTGTTACCGGTCATGGTATAAAATAATGTTCGGAGAAATTGAATTTTTATTTGTGTGTCATTGAACTATATAACAAAAGAATACAGTGGATTCTAGAGGTAAAGGCGACTCAGTAATCAGAATTCCGGGGTTCATAAAAACACAACTGTACTAAAGCTGAAGTCACTGGTGAGATGTATAATATGGATCTTAGGGACATGATAGAATATTATATATTATTGATATTGATCGCAGCGAGCGGCACTTCTATGTGTTCTCTGACTCATTCATTCACGAATCGCCATAAATCCAACATACATCCTTAATCTAGTCACACCTATCAAGATTTTTTTTTCTGCATGAATGACACAATTTCTGTACAATCACACTTTATATTTTACAATATGTGGTTAGATTGCAAGCTCTTCAGGAGAGGGCACTCTTCTTCCTCCTGCGTGTTTGATCCTTGGAACTTATCATTATTACCAATTTTAGAGACATAACTTTTCAGCCTCTAGACACCACAAACAGGATTATTAAAATTTTATTTAATTATCCACATAACATAGATAGTTGTAGAGGGGCCGTATTGGCTATCAATAAATACATTACTTTTATCATGTAAACCTTTAAAACAAATAATACTGAAAGCCACTATATTTGACATTCATTACAAATTAAGACTAAAATGTGTATGCAAATAAACATTTGTGAATTTTTCATCAGAATAGTAAAAATAAAAAAATATATGCTGGATAGTTTGTTGCTCACGGGTTGTCAAATTGTATCTCTTTTGTAAATGGAAAAGTGGAAAAGTGTTTAGGGAGCATCTTAGGAGCGTATTTATAAAGTCAAAGTGCATAATAGTTTGCACTTTAAAAAATTTAGTCTAGATGTAGTGTTAGTTTTGGTCCCCACCCTCAAAAGTGAACTTTCAGTCTGGTTCCCAAAGTCATCTGTACATTATTGTACTAGTAAACCCCACATTCTAAGGAGAGAACTGAGAGGAAGTGATTTCTTTAGGACACAGTTATGTTTAGAAAAAAAACACCGGTCCATTAAGTTCAACCTTTTAGAAATTTGCAGATCCAGAAGAATAGAAAATAAATCTACCAGAATGACAGCTGTCAATTCACCCTCACAGGGAAAAGAAAACTCCTTTCTGACACCAAATATGGCAATCAAATAAATTCCAATCACCCCCATACTATCCTTTAATAATCATAGTTACAGACACCATTTCCTGTAAGAATGAAAAAATCAGTTTGTGAATTTATCATCCCCACCTCATGTAGAAAGGAATTCCCCAACTTAACCGCTCTTACTGTAAAGAACCCTTCCTATGATGATGATAAGATCGTCTTTCTTCTACACAATTGACAGCCATTACCACCCCACAAAGGGTCATGATTTTGGCTCCAGCTGTTGGAGATGAGAGGTCTCGGTTTATACTTTTATGGGGCTGCATCTTGTACCTTTCAGTCGAATTTTGGTGGAGAAGAGCATTTTCATACATACTTTGCACAAAGCTCTGCATACTACTATGAGTGTGCTTTATAAATGAGGACCTTAGAGTCTACAGGATTTTTGGGGGGGATAATAAATCCCATAAATAATTATTCTCCTAAAATCGCATTTAATTGCACAGATTTTTCTAAGCATATAATTGCACCTGCAGAGAAACCAGATGCAATCATCATCATCATCAACATTTATTTATATAGCGCCAGCAAATTCCATAGCGCATTGTTTGCAGCTCATCTTATAAACAGTTGGGAAAAATTTGAATCAAATTTTTTTTTTGTGCATCTCCTTAAATCGAGCCTATTGCAATACTGATATAATGCAACTTATGCATTGCTTGCAGAAAATAATTATATGGCAACACACACACTAACACCAACATTTACAATATGGATACAAAAGTCTATTGAGAAACGCAAAAGTGAATTTACATGTTGCACAGATTATTCTGATATACTACAATCTGTGTGATTTCTTTCACGGGAGATTAATAAAATATTAACGTTGATATTGCAAAGGTTAAGAATGGAAATTTTCTTTTAAATGAAATTCAAGATTCCATACGATAATTTATTGAACTTCGTCAAACACATACACAAAAATAACCATAGTTTAATCACCTGCTCTCCAACAATATGGATACGTAAAAATATTTAGTTTTATAATATTAATAATGTTTTGCTTGTCTATCAGGTCCTGGATATATGAATTAATTCACATCCTACAAGGACATCAGGGGGTCAATTTATCAAGCTGAGAAAGTGGAGATGTTGCCTACAGCAACCAATCAGATTCTAGTTAGCATTTATTTAGTACATTCTGCAAAATGACAACTAGAATCTGATTGGTTGCTATAGGCAACATCTCAACTTTTTGAAACCCGCAGCTTGATAAATTTAGCCCCCAGAAGTCAGACAAGTTGTGGTTTCTAATAGCCACAAATAATTTAACTGTACGATAAGGAGAAAGGTATAAACAGTACATACATGTACCAACCGAAATAAAAGTTTGTCTGCAGAGCTTGCAATCGATCATTTTGGAATAAAAAATAATTAACAACAGATGCAATTCTTAATTATCTTACAATATTGTTCATTAATATGCTATTACATTATATTTCAGGTACACTTGCGTAATTTTTCTTTATACATTTTCTGTTCTTTCAGTGAAATTAAACAGAAATTTACTTTTTTTCCCATTAAAAATTATTTTTTAAATATCTATAAGTCTGCTGATTTTAACAACTGTAGAACGTAACACCTTCCTTTACGATTGATAAGCTGTAGGATGAATGCTCATAGCAAATTTTTAAAATAAAAAAGCAAAACATTCATTCCACATCAAAGCAACTGTTAACAGATAATAAATAAATATATTAGACCAAACAATTTTTATTCGTTCAGTGATATGTTTAAAATGGAATTTCAGATAGAAGCAGTATGTAGTATAAAATAAATAGACATTAAATGAGTAGTAGATTTAGAAGAGAGTGTAAAGACAACATCATTCCTGAGACCCCCTGACTTAGATGTGATCTGGTGTCATACTCACAGTCTCTCCTCCTCTCTCCAACGCTCGTTCTGCCCTACACTTTCCTATCAACACTCATAAATCCCTTTGGAGCATCTCCCAAATGTCTCCATTACCTCTGGTACCGTACAACTTTCTACAACTCGACACAAATTATACACCTGGAGACTTTGTGCCCATTGCACTTCATTAAACAAACTGCATTACGAGATTTAGTTTATAGAACGGGAGTAAGTTTAAAATTCATATCAAATCATTCCACAGAAAAATAAACTACAAATTGAAACCTCGACCTGATTGTCAATGCCCATTCAATTTTGTGTCACTTTTTCAAGAGATTGGTTCACTTTTTTTCTGTGGAATATCTGCTATTGCCCTATAGCCAATGTATGACCAGGGGGTAAATATATCAAGCTGAGAGTTTTCCGGCGGGTTTGAAAAGTGGAGACGTTGCCTATAGCAACCGATCAGATTCTAGCTGTTATTTTGTAGAATGCACTAAATAAATGAAAGCTGGAGTCTGATTGGTTTTTCAAACCCGCCGAAAAACTCTCAGCTTGATACATTTACCCCCCAGGTCTCCCTTGGTGAGGTTTGTCGCTCTATTTACTTCTTTCCGCAGGCCAGACACGGCTCAGTCCTACTCAGTTGACCGTCTCGCTTTCTACCACTCGCTCTCACCGCACTTCTCTGCAAACTCCTCTTCTCTCTCCAGCATCCTAGTTTCTATTTTTATTTCCCCTTCACTATTTCCCTCTTCGTTAGTGTGTACCAATAAACAGTTTTTTTTTACCTGCACCCATTAGGACTTACATAAGTAAAATCAACCCTCACACCAACAAATCATCTTCTCATGTCCTCTACTTTTGATATGTCTACTCTCATACAAGGAGATTTTAACATTCTCATTGACAAACCCACTGTTTCTTGTGCCACTAAACTTCTTTCACTTACTTCCTCCTTTAATTTATCGTAGTGCACTTGATCTCCCACCGAGTGATGGACACACCCTTGACCTTGTCTTCTCCCTGCTCCATTTCTAGCTTCTCCAACTTGGCCTTATCGCTTTCTGCCCACGACCTCCTTCCCTTCAGCCTCACCTTATCTCATGCCCCCCAACCCTGCACCCAGATCCACATGCACAGAAGTCCACCTAAAAACTCTTGACCCAACCCAACTACTCTCTCCTATGACGACCCTGTCCTGCCCTGATCAGGCTGCCCCTTTTTACAACCAGTACTCACTTCAGTCCTAAAAAATGCAACTCCAGAAACCACATATAGTCTTTAACGACCCATTCCTCAATCATGGTAAACCAAACAGATCTTCTACCTGCAAGAGTGCTCCTGTATTTCTGGGCTCACCTATGACTACTTCCTCTGCTATAAATTCATCCTTCCATCTGACAGCTGAAAACACTGTCCTTTCATTTGCATACACTTAATTTTTATAATATACACTTTAAACCCCCGCCGATTTTTTGACACCTTCAACTCACTTCTCTCTCTCAACTGCGCCTTCTCCTTGCTGCCTTTCAGAGCCTATGGTCTTGCCACATACCACCTACCACCCACTTTTTTCTACACTTATAAATTACCCCTCTATGTCTAATCCATGCACATCCTTCTGGACCTCTCTGCTGGTTTAAACACTGTTGATCACCATCTTCACCTACACACACTCCATTGGCCTTCACAACACAGTTCTATTCTGGTTCCTTTCAAATCTATCAAATTGCTCCTTGAGTGTCTCTATCTGTGGCACATCCTCCCCCCCCCCCCCACTCTCATTATCGGTTGGGGTCCCTCAGAGCTGTGTTCACAGCTCTCACTGTACACATCTTCTCTTGGTGAACTAATTCACTCATTCCAACACCACCTCTACGCTGAAGACATCAAAATCTCTCTTCACATGATCTCTTCTGGTCTGTACCATCTCATGTAGTCAACTGCCCCTCTGCTATCTCCACATGGATGTCCCAACGCTACCTAAAGCTCAACATGTCCAAAACAGAGCTTATTATCTTACCTCCTACCAGAGTCTCCACCTGCCCTCAAATCTCCCTGACCGTCAATAACGGTCTGCTTTATTTCTCAAATTTAGTCTCTCACTCAGTCCTGTCACCTTCACCTTACAAATATTGCCAGAATATGCCGTTTTCTTTCCCAACATGCTACCAAAACTCTTAACCACTTTACTGCCTTCTGCTCCTACACTGTCCTCCAGATGTCCTCATACATCTCAAATTGCATATCAAAATACTCTCCCTGCCGCCCTGTTAAATCTACTTCTGACCTGCACCTTGTCTCTGGTAACCTCCTCTCACTCCTACCCTGGAAACCTCTCCAATGCTAATAAACACTTATGGAATTCTCACAGCCTTCAAATCTTTAAACGCTCTCTATAAACCCATCTCTTTGTTGGAGCTTACCGTGCACCCACCTAAACTACTCACACTAATGCACCCTCACAACTGTCCCAATCTCCCCTCTGAGCCACACTCGCTCCTCTTGTTTCTGCTGTGTCCTCTTCCACTTAGTATGCAAGTTCTCTCATGTCTGCATTTATTTTGTTTTACTTGTCATTGTTTTATTATTATTCGTATTATTATATATTGAGATCTGAATAAGAGCTGGATTCTTACCGATAACAGGGTTTCAAACAGGGCTTAATCTTCATTGACACTGACCAGGAGTCCACTCTCTGTCTCAGTGAATGACAGGTCCATGTGTAACGCCCCCTGCGGGGAAAGACAGGGACAGACGCAACACAAAAGAACTTACCTTGTAAACGATGGTCACCTCCAGTCCGCTTCCAATTTTCCAGCTGCGATCCAATCCCAGCAGATCCGCAGCCGCAGTCACCTCCAATCACGTCCCTCTGAGATAGAGACAGAGATTACGGCCGTGCCTACCAGGTAAGGGCTGTCCGAGACTACGGCAAAGAACAAGGACACGGTCAGTCCAAGCTCCTTGCCGCCTCCTCACTTTGTTCTTGCCAAGACGCGGGGGACTACAGGCACTGAAGGCCAAGACTAATCCGAGGACTAATCCCGCCTCAAGTACCTCACACACCTGCCGGTGAGGGCCTAACCGAAAGGGGGAATCGAGCGTGATACTCACCGGGACACTCCCACTTCCGATCCGGTTCTCCTGCACCTTCCCGACTCCTGCGGATGACAAGAACACACAGCCTCCCTCTACGCTCTCCGTGAGACTAAGATGGCACCCACAAAACTGGACTGACTACAACAGCGACCCGACCCTAACAACGTTCTAATGGTCGGCAACGCAACTACGTCAAACTACTATAACTAACTAGGTGTGGTGCACTAACGGAACTACTCACTTACACGCTACGGGGAACACCAGCCGGTGTTCACAGCCTAAACCAGAGGGCGGTTCCTAACCCCCTCACCCAGGTCGTACCAAGAAGCTGCCTTCTTGCTATGGAGTCACACACAGGCCCTAAGTACGGGTTCTTTAAGCCCGGCTGAGGCTCAGTAGAACAGCACACTAACCCGCGGGCCGACTGCCGCACGGAACAGCCGATCGAACTGAACCGCCCGACTGCCTGTACTCGGGTATCTCACACGTGTCCCTACGTCCGGAACCACAGGTCCACCTGCACGGAACCGGCCTTGAGGACCCTTGATCAGAACCACGGCCGCCCCTGGAACTGCCTCAAGGTGTGCTGCACTGCCACCAACTCACTCAGCCACCCCCCCTGGCTACCAGTGTGACCCCGGGGACCTAAGGGACAGGAAAACTACGTGTGTTCTCCCCTGACTATGTGTATGCTGGTAACTACACTTGTCCCCACAGCACGGGTTAGCACAGGAAAACCACAGGAACAAGAGCCTACCTTTAATGGGGGCCTGATGTCTTGCCCCTGGACACAGTTATATAGTACACCAAAATACTGTAATGTAAACTACACTCGCCACACAGACAGAATAAATACAGTCTACAGTACTTTGCACGCTACTTACCCGAACACACCGCTGCTAGCCAACCAGCAGGTTGCTACAGCACCACAGGAGCCTCCGCTCTACTGTACCTCCTAACCACGTGTGCTCACCTCACACAGGACCGCGCCTACACTAACGAGGCTCCCACGCCTCTACCACACACCACCAGGGCCTTATGCCTTACACACCATGGGTCTCTGCCCAGCTACACACAGAGCCTTGTGCTCTGATTAATGGGCCTCAGCCCCCTCTCTACCTCAGGGCTCTGAGCCCACTAACTAGGGCCTTGTGCCCTACTACCTAGGGGTCCTAGCCCCTGCCTGAGGCCTGTGGCCTCCCTAACTGACTGAGGGCCTTGTGCCCTTAATAGCAGACGGGCTACTAGCCCCTAACCAGGCCCTCTGGCCTTCCTATGGCCTCTAGGCCACTAACTACCTAAGGGCCTTGTGCCCTTGTACCTGGGCTCTCACGCCCCTATCTAGCTAATAGGGGCTTGTCCCCTTTATATATATACTAATGGCCTACTGGCCCACTAAACTCGTTGGGGCCTAGTGCCCAGGTCCCTGGGCCTTGTGCCCCTACTTTAGTGTGCCACGGGCCTTGTGCCCGACTGTGCCCCGGGCCTAGTGCCCGAATTAACACTGAGTATACTTACCTGCTCTGCGCAGGATACTCAGCTTGCCACGCCGTCTTCTTCCTTTCTTCTCCGGGTCTTCCAGACCCTCCAGCCGGCGGCGCCTCTTCTCCGGTTCGGCGCTGGGTCTCCAGTTGCAGCTGTGGCGGGGGCGCTCTCAGCCCTGACAAGGGCTCCCCGCCGGCGATCACCGCTTGCTTGGAGTCTTCGGGCGGCAGGGTAGCTCACGGCCCTTACAAGGGCCCCCTGCCGCCGCTGCCGCTGGTCTTCTTGCTGGACGTCGTGAAGAGACGTCCTCTCTCTTCTCCGCCGACGGACTTCTGCTAAAATGGCGCCACCCGGCGACTTATATAGTCGCCGGCGTGACGTCATCAGCCGGCGCGAGCGCTGATTGGCTCGCGTCGGCGCCAATCTTTTGAATGGCCGGGCGCGAGCCGCGATTGGCTCGCGCATCCGGCCGCTCATTGGCCAGCGGGGAAAGATGAGCCCTGATTGGCTCATCCTTCCCCCGCGCACAGGACCTGCAAGAAAGAAGTTATACTCACCGCCGCTGGATCGATGGACGGGTAAGTTCTTCTTCTCTTCTTTCTTCCTGCTGGGCACCATCGGGGACCTCTTCAGCCCCTCCAGGGGCACAGCGCTGCCGGACATCTTCGCCCTCTTCACGGGCACCGGCTCCGGCATCTTCTGTCCCTCCACACATGTTCAATTTGGCGACTCCCATAGTGTCTGAATCCCTTCCGTCATGATTGTGGCCTTAAATTGCCCAAAATCGGGTGCGATATTGGAGCATGTGGACACAGTAAGGGTCATTTGCAAACCAGGAGGCAACTCAAGAGGCCGACAAATATTGTGAAAGTGGAAGATTGTTTGGTGATGTGCAGACTGAACAATTTTCGCATGGGATGAGGACCTGGGTGGGTGGAGATCATTCCTCACTGCTGTGCAATATGCTCTCTCATGCTTCAAACTATGCAGCAGATCTGCAAAAGCAACATGCTATTTTGCAAACTAGGATATTTTAATGATCAGGATGAATTGGAGATTACTCACCTATGAATGTGCTCCAGTTATTCATGACCAGACAAAGAGAAGAAAAGTGGTCATCTTCTGACCACACTTTATACCGTGACCAAGAATGCTCCTATTATAGGACCAACATATCTTCCCAAAGACTCTTATTTAATATGGACATTTCAGCACTTTATCATCAAAATTTGCAGGCTACATGTCAGTCAAACTCTGAACTGAACCATGGCGTAGAATAAAATTATAAGACAGTATGATATGAAAATAAATGTTGCAGCAATTATATATATATATATATATATATATATATATATATATATACTAATCCTTAATTACAAGTTCTGGTATTCATCAACATCATCAACTTTTATTTATATAGTGCCAGCAAATTCCGTAGCGCTTCACAATTTAGAACAATCACAGTAATAAAACAATACTGAATAATACATACAGAGAGGTAAGGGAGCTAAGCCCGCAAGCTTACAATCTATGGACAATGGGAGTTTGAAACATGAGGAGGTATAAGTGCTACATCATATTGCATATTGGTCCAGCCAGATTGCAAATATAAAAAGTGCTTAGTGGGACTATATGATCCAGTCACACAATGTTGGTTTGGGGGTGAGAGGGTTGTTGTCTTGTGCTAGCTGTCTAAAGGGTGGTAATAGGGTAATCTAATGAGGCAGAGGGTGGGTGAGGAATATTATAAGCTTGCCTGAAGAGTTGAGTTTTCAGAGAACGCTTGAAAGTTTGAAGACAAGAGGAAAGTCTTATTGGGCGAGGGAGGGAATTCCACAAATTGGGTGCAGCCCGAAAAACGTCCTGTAACCGGAGGATCCATATGGGACATTTTAATACACCTATCGTTTCAGAGTAATTAGAAACTATCTCCACCTCTATTAGAAGGTTCCATATGTTCTATGTCAGTCACGTATAGATCACCAGGATCTCCATTGTGTATTTTAGCAAAGTGTTGTAATTATTCTAAAAAGGAAACTTTCTGGATATTTTATTTGAGAACATTATTTCCAGATAGATTAAATAAAAATATTGAACTTAATAAGATATGAAGTCCTCCATTGATTGCCTTCGCATATATAGCTAAATGCTTTTGGATTCTAACTAGACTGATATGGACGTTCCGTTCTGTGCTGAAACACCTGAACGTTAGTTAATGAGTTTAATTTGGCTATTTTAGATGTAATCAAATCATAGATATCATTAAGAATTTACAGCCATGCCTAATTGCTGTTTTTTATGGGGGTTTTTTAACCATGTAATATTTATTAGTTTTGTAGACAGAAACAAAAACAAACACAAGTAACATAGACATAACAGCCAAAAGTGAAATCAAACAACAACCTAAACTATTTGACGAAAAACATTTCTAGACATATAAACATTGTGCATGAATATTGAAGCAAATGTGTACACATCAGAAGGGACATTTTTTTCGGGTATCAAGCAGGAATTGCAGGTTTCATCCCCAAGGTAACATATAATAAACAGTACAAAGGAAGGGTCAGGTACACCAGGGGGTAAATGTTTAAGAAGCGATTCTAGGAAATCGCCAGCATTCAGCGACTTTACAAGCATAATTTAAAACGGCAATGGGTTTAAAGGCAAGCCAAACCACCCGATGCTTTGGATCTGCAAAAGAGTGCCTAATTTAACCCTGGCTCGTTGATCACCCTAAATAAAAGATGAGACAAATGTATTAATAAATTGAAATACCCTGTTGGGAATGTGTATGGGAGATTGTTGTAATACATAAAGATATTTGGGTTGCAGAATCATCTTAAAAAGGTTAATTTTCCCTGATGTAGTGACAGGGAGCCGCTTCCACGAGTTGAACTTGAGCGTAAAGTTGTCAGTGATCGGTCAATGTTTAATTTAATAAAGTAGACAGGGACAAGATAAATCCAAATTAACAGGTACTTTAAGTACTGTAAGGTACACAGAGTCCACTGCAGGGAGTGACGGGGAGTCAGCACAACATGGTTGACACCATGGACGAGATACTGGATTTATTCTACTTGATCTCTTGACCCAAGTATCAGCCAATGTTATCCACCGCCTCTAAAAGGTTGGTCAATGAAAGTATCAAGTTCAACAAAAATAACAGTATGTCATCGGTGTAGGGGGTAATAGTATAAATGGTCCCCCGAGCAGGGAGGCCACAAATGCCAGGATGTACGCGAATCAAGCAGGCTGGTGGTTCTATAGCCAACGCAAATAATGCAGGGGTCAACAGGCATCCCTGTCAGGTGCCCCTTTCCAGACCAAATGAGGACGAAGGGTTGGAATATAATAATTGCAGCCACCACATAAAGTTAGAACCAAGTCCAAACCGCTTTAGTACCTGCCACAGGTAGACCCACTCGACCAAATCAAAGGCCTCGACAGCATCAAGAGATACCCCCACCACCCCGATTTAACTTCATGGGTCATCTGTAATTGCATCAACAGGTAGTGTAGGTTAGTAGTGGTGGATGCTGTTTTTTATGTATAATCGATTAACTTAATTCCTGGCGCTCTAGGATTGCCTAAGAGCGTTATTTAAACTGGGCGTTTCATTGTGCACAAACTTGTTTCGATTTTTTTCCATCTGAAGAAGTCACATGTGGATGGGGGAGAAATGCGTCAGCTTCTTTATTAGTACTTTCCTAAAATAAGAACTTTTATATACCTTGTATATTATTACCATGTGTTTACTGTGTATAATGCTTTAATTAAATACAGTTATTATTTAATCAAGTGTTGGATGTCAATACTTTTTGGATTTAGATTGAAAGTAGTACATGACAATTTAAGTATTGCTCTGAATACATTGATGAATTTTCTTTACTGTGAAAGACACTTTTGGTCTCATTTAGAGTTATTGGCAAAACAAAAAAAGGAGCAAATTTGCACATTGGCAAAACCATGTTGCACTGCAAGGAGATAGGGTAAATTTAAAATGTACAGACAGATTTAGAGTTGGAAGGGCATGACCTAACTCAATTCTAAATACCAGTTCTTCAGGTCTCTTCCTGGACTTTCGGAGAGAGTAGGCAACTTTGGGTTTAAGCAACAACATAATTGCGTTGAGAGACAGTAAGGACCATGAGAGATGTGTAAGATACCGGATCGAGAGACATTATTCTACTCCGTTGCTCCCCAGCGCCTTCCTCAATGCCCGTTTTACCTCTCTGTTTCTCAGGCTGTAAATGATGGGGTTTAACATGGGGGTCATGATAGAGTACAATACAGCCACCACTTTGACGTCTTTGTCCATGGCATCGGTGAAGAACGGCCAGATGTAGCAGAGGGTCCCAGTAGTGAAATACAGATTGACCACCGTGAAATGAGAGCCGCAAGTAGAGAAGGTCTTAAAGCGGCCTCGGTTGGATTTAATCTTTGCAATCTCAGAGATTATCCGACCGTAGGTCACCAGAATAATAGCCAGTGGTACCGTCCCGGTGGTGATTGCAACTGGCAAAAACATGGCCTCCCCGAGCCATTTATCAGAACAAGACAACTTAAGTAGAGGATTAATGTCACAGAACAAATTATCTACTCGGTTGGGACCACAGAAATCAAGATGAGAGATGGAAAAAGCTTGGACTACCGAGTTCCCAAGACCACATGCCCAGCAAGCTGAGATCATCTTGAACCTGACCGCTCTACTCATGATAAGCGTGTAGTTGAGTGGGAAGCAGATAGCCACGTATCTGTCATAGGCCATCACTGCTAGAAGGTAGCACTCGATCACCACAAAGAATTGGAAAAACAAGAGCTGGGTGACACATTCGGAGAAGAGGACGTACTTTTGGGCAGTGAAGAGGATGAACAGGAGCCTGGGGACAGTTATAGAGGAAAGGGTGATATCAATGATGGAAAGGTTGGCCAAGAAGAAGTACATTGGTGTGTGTAGTCGCTGGTCAGAGGAAATCACAGTAAGAATCAGTATGTTACCAAGCACGGTGATAAGATAGATGCAGAGGAAAACCAGGAAGAGGAGAAGCTGAGGTTCTGTTGATTCAGATAATCCAACAACCAGGAACATCGACACGGATGACTTGTTTTTTTGGTCATTGTTAACCATTGGATCACTGTTGACCTGAAAGACCGAAAGAAGTGTTATAAGAATATTATCTCTCACAATACATGAGTAGTTGAATTACAAGGACACTATTAATTATCACATTGTAGAGGTATATTTATAATATTTCCCATACCACAACAGTTGAGAAGGAGGTAGGAAGCTGAAAATTTAGGAGACTGTTTGCAATCTCACACTAGACAAGAATTATGTAACATGATTCAAGTAGGTCATTGCTTTCAGGGGAAAACCCCAAAAAGTATTTTCTCTAATGTAGAAGGCCAAAAATAGATGCTGCTATCTATTTCCAATTTAGAAAGAGGTAGAAAGCTGAAAAATTAGGACAGTATAGGCCAGCACATACTAGGCAAGAATTATGGAAAATGATTCATGTAAGTCATTGCTTCCAGGAAAAAAAATAGAAAGTGTTCTTTCATCATCATCATCATCATTTATTTATATAGCACCAGCAAATTCCGTAGCGCTTTACAATTGGGAACAAACATTAATAAAACAATACTGGGTAATACATACAGACAGAGAGGTAAGATAACCCTGCTCGCAAGCTTACAATCTATGGGACAATGGGAGTTTGAAACACAAGGGCATGTGCTACATCATATTGCACACTGGACCAGCTAGAATACAAAGGTAAAAGTACTGAGTGGGCTGTGTGTGTGACAATGTTGGTCAGAGGGTTGTTGTCTTGTGTTAGCTGTGTAGAGGGTGGTAATAGGGGAGATTAAGATGGTGGTTGAGGAATACTATAAGCTTGCCTGAAGAGGTGGGTTTTCAGAGAACTCTTGAAGGTTTGGAGACTAGAGGAAAGTCTTACTGTGCGAGGGAGGGAATTTCACAAATTGGGTGCAGCCCGAAAAAAGTCCTGTAACCGGGAATGGGAGGATGTGATGAGAGTGGACTAGAGATGCAGATCTCGTGCAGAACGGAGGTGTTCTTTGTACTTTTCCATTTTAAGCTCAGAGTTTTGTTCTTCAATAGTCTTATAGATAATATGATTTGTATAGAAAAAAAGATATTGTGCAGTTTTGAAGCTTTCCTTCCAATATGTTTATTTAAAGCAATTTCCTGAATTGTTATATATCTCTCAGGCTGTTAGAAAGTCAGGTGCTTATCTGTTTTCAATTAGACTGAATGCTGCCTGGGAGACCATCTCCGGCAGCCTAGAATGTAGGTAAGTTTCATGGAACACAAAAACATTCATCAATGTGTCAAGAGGACAGTGGGTCATCCTTTGAAAATTACAATAGAGTCACAAGTCCCCGTCATTGTAATTGTTCTTTACAGCAAACGAGTTGTTGAATACCTGTATTTACAGCAGGAAAAGATCAGAGTTCTGTTATATTAATCCCGAGAGAATGAAAACAGGGGGATATCATTTTAATTAAAATAGGCTTTTATTATTTAAATTAAACCTGTTGTTTTCAGTAAACACAAACAAAAAGCCTTTTTAACAGCATAAATTGTAGAGCCGACTTTTCAATATACACAAACCTGGATTTACTGTCTTGGGGTCAGGGGCCCCCACAGGTGAGTTAATCTATTTTTCTAGGACAGCAAATATCCCACCTGTTTCTACAGCCAGAAATCCTGAAAACATGACCTGTTGGCAGCTCTTGAGGCCTGGGTTTGAGAGCCTGTGTTCTAATGTATAGTTTATTATTGTAAGTAGAATGACACGATTTTACCCATAATGCTCCTTTATTTACTGACAGGTAAATTTGTACGTGTTTTTTTTTTGCATTGCCTGTCAGTAAATTTATGGAGAGTTCACATACATGACTCAGTGTAAGACAGTGCCGTGTTTATTGTGTGAGGAATTTATACATGTCGTATATGTTTTCTTTTTGCATCAAATATTCTTAGAAAAACAAATTTTACGGTAAGAAAATTACATTTTAAATACGTTAAAATACATTGAAAACTTTAATACTAAATATGAATGAAAAATCTTGTTAGGACCACACACTCTGCCGTGTCTGGTAAAAGTCCCGAAATCGCTGCAGATTTTTCAACGTGTATGTCTGACATCAAGTTACGTAGCTTCTACCGTCCTAATGAAATATGAGGTTAAGAGCCTTGTACAAAAGATAGAGATATCTCTGTTCAAGTGTTTAAAGTCCTTTTTCTCTGGTTTAATGATAACTGGGGGAACTGTGTTCAGATCATGTATTACACGCAGCAATCAGCTTTGGTAGAACTAAAAGTCCCAGCATGACCTTTCAGCCTCTAGAGACACCAGACCGGAGAGTATTAAATCTTCATTTAAACATCCACATAAAAAAGATAGTTGTACAGGCTACCTTTGATGTAAAGAAATAAATTACTTTCATCATGAACATTTTCTAAATAAATAATCATATATTGAAAAGTTTTTTTACAAAACTATTTTCTAATGCTGTTAGTCTATTATCCAGTAACAGGGCTTTTAACCCTTAAATCGGCGTATTAATGGTTTATTTCTTAGGTAGTTACATAGATGAAAAAAAGACACCGGCCCATTGACTTTAATCTTCCATAAATTCCAGATGAAGTCAGAACAAAACGGCTTGTGTGACAGCTGAGAATTCACCCTCATCGGGAAAAACAAAATTCCACCGTGACCCCCAAAATTGCAGTTCCTGGGTCAATCACCCCTATAATGTCCTCTAGTAATTATAGCACCCGATATAATTTCTTGTAAGATATTGAAAAATTACAGAATCCTGTTAGTTAACTTACCATCACCATAGCTTTACCGCCCTTACAGTAAAGAACTTTTTCTATGCTGATGGTGAATCCGTATTTGCCCTATTCAAAATTGACTCCCTTGGGGTCTATTATGAGCAATCAGAAATTGTTCTCTGTAAATTTTATTTCTTATCGCAATGATAAGAAATTAATTAGCGTGGCAATTTATTATAATTGATTAGCCGGGACCAGGGGCAAACACAGGATTTGTAGAGGGGGGTTTCCACACCACGCCACCAGTGGGCGTGACCAGCATGCATGGGGGCGTGGCTATAACATTAGACAGTGCTTGGCTGCTCTCCAACTCTTCCTATCCCCATAATATACAATGCTGCATGCACTACTATTAGGTGCACGCAGCTCTCTCTTTTCAAGCAGAGCCGTGTGAACCGGGGGCAGGGTCTAGCCACCTCAATTATACAGTGCCCCAGGCTTGGAGGGTGGGGGGGGGGGGGGGGGGGGGGGTTCCAGGCACTAGGAAACCCCCCTTGGTTTGCCTATGGGGACAACGAATAATGTGTAATAGCAATTGGGATCTCTTTACTAACAGGTTCTTAATAGCCTGGCTGAATTTGCGATGGGGGGAGCACAAAGCCTGTCGGGGAGTGATCCAAGGATCCCTCATAGAGGTCCCCATAGGATATAACGGATAACGTTACCTACAAGGGACAAGCTCCGAATTGCATAACTTGATAAACAGGGCAAAATTGCTGTCTCCATAGACACCTATTTGCGATTTAAGAAGCTTCGAGCACAACAGATATAAATCCTCCAGTACTAAACAGCATTGAAACTTGAAAATCTGCATTTAAATAGGTCTCTTAGTAAATTACAATCACTTAAAATGTAAATGTCTTTTTAGGTGTGTTACACTACAGACCTCTCCAGGAATTGTGTCCCTGTCACACTGCTCTGCGCAATGCTTAATCCCTTCTCATGAAAGGCTGGGATGGAGATTAAATGACAATTAATTGTAACGTATTTGCTGTAGAAAAACATTCCCTTTAATGCAGGGCAAATGAAGTCACTTATTAATCTATATGTGTGTCCGACATTTGTTGCTGGTTGCTACATTCATAAATACAAGAATAAGCCCCATTGTGGTTTACAGTCTAAATTCCCTAACACACACACACACACACAGGCAGACAGACACACACACACACACACACACACACACACACAGGCAGACAGACACACAGACTAGGGTAAAATTTTTAGCAGCCAATTTTGGGGCAGGGACTGATGTGAGTGAGTTCTCTGTACAGCGCCGTGGAATTAGTGGCGCTATATAAATAAATGGTGATGATGAATAAGGTCATACAAAAAAAGTAGTTTAAAAAAGTGATATGTTTTATTTATTTTTTTAAATCGGAAGACAGAGAAGACTTAAAGCCTTAGAAGTGTATACTGATGTCCAATATAGACAGGTTTAATCTTTAAATTAATCTTTAATCTTTAAATGACTTTGCTATTTTATTGGCAAAAGTATTCAACTCAACTTAAATGCTAACAATTTATTAAAATAATTATTTTGCATAATCATTCAACCGAAAAAATTATTTTGATGAAGATTATAACGTGTCTTTATTTTAAATATTTAGCTTTTTACAAAATTGCTATTTTGCAAAATCACGTCCTTACAGTCTATACTTTATTCTTCCCTTAAGGTTATGTCCAGATGTTTGTTTTTTGAGGGTATTTTTTGTAGGAAAGCTCTTTAACTTGAATGTATTTAAAAAAGAAAAACATTAATTGATGCCTAATATGTTTTTTTGTTTTTGTTAGCAGGCCAGGCGCAGGCGTTGAAGCTGAGGGCTGCCTCGTTTTCTACACTCCTGGAAGAGACGTAAGGGGAAAATAGAGAAAAAAAATATCTGTCGTAGTCATTTATCAACTGCGACAAAACTTTAAATTCCCGTGTTCTGCAGTGAATGCAGCTAACTACACTGGACAATGACTCTCCCTCTACTATGCAACAGACTGAGGTTCCTGCAGTTTTGTCCGAGTGACGACAACTCTCACTCGTTGACTTTAATAGGTGACGTCTTACAGGACACATGGAGCACACGAAAAGTGGACTCAAGTGAAAAGAAAAAAACGCATGTTGCAAACAGCAAACATCAGACGAGCGCAAACAAAAACAACGTCAATTACTGCGCAACACGAATCTCATAATGTAGCCCTAGTCTAAATGGCCTTATAATAACTCTTATATTTATAAGTACATGTCAGTCTATAGTAAGAGACACCTTGTGGTATATTTGTTTGAAAAATGTGGAGGTGTGGCCTTTAGCAACCAATCAGATTCTCGCTGGCATTTTGTAGAATGTACGAAAATAAACAACAGCTAGAATCTGATTGGTTGCTATAGGCAACATCTCCACTTTTTCAAACCCACGGTTTAGTAAATGTACCCCCTTGCGTAAATATGCAGGACAGGTTATAAGCTGTATGTAAAGTGAGCAGCATATGGTGAGAACAATCTGACAGCCCCTAGCATAGGTGCGATCTGTCTAATATCATACTCACATCCCCAGCTCCTGACTCCAGCGCTCGTACCGCCTTCTGCACTCATATATATATCCGTAAAGCCTTATAGAGCAGATCCCAGGTGACCTCATCAAAGCTGTGACAGCTGATGTCAATTCTCATTGTATTATATTGTGTTTGTTTGTATCAACTATAATTATATATATATATATATATATATATATATATATATATATATATATATGTACACAATGGAGGAAGTGGGGGGTATACGGACTACTAGTGCCTTCATTGTAACACTATCAGATTATGTCAAGCCTCATTGTATTATATTGTTTTTGTTTGTATTAACTAATATTATATGTATGGAGGAAGTCAGGGAAGTACTGTGGCATGTCACACCACCACTTCTCCTACTGCCTTCATTGTAAAACTCACATTCCAGACATTTACAGTTTCCATACCGCCACTTCTAAATTTCCACTTCGACCACTGTTTATATCTAATGCCCCATCTGTAGTTGTTATTCACACCTCCCAGGGACTGAATGTGTGGCCCTAGAGGTAGGACTGGAGGAGACACGCCAGGAACCGTTGCTTAGTATCATAAGACTGGTAGGAGCTGAGGAGAAGCGTGTGGGGAGAATGACAGCCAGGGACCCAGGACTGAGGGGTGGGGGTCTCGGGATCCCCAGGCAAATTTAGGAGCAGATTGGTGGCCTGTTGCCACGAGAGGCCAAAGCACATCGTAACTGAGAGAATATGAGTGACATGGGACAGAATTACCTCAGAGCGTGGCTGCATATAAAGAGGGGAAGGGGTCCCCAAATTCAGAAAGCCACAAGAAGGGGAAGAAGTTCCCATAATAATAAAGAAGAGCCCCTGAGAGAAAAAAGGGGGCACCAAAATAAAGAAGGGGAATCACTGCCAAAGCAGTGTTAAACCAAAAAAATAGTGGCAGCATTGGGAATATAGAGTCCCCATGTCTAGAGAGAGGAGAGCATGTAAGAGACCCTATGGAGAGGGGAGAGCCTGTAAGATAACCAATGAAGAAAGGAGAACATGTAGGAGACCCAATGGAAAGAGGAGACTTTGTAAAAAGACCCCATAGAGAGGGAAGAGCAAGTAGAGAGACCTTATGCTGGAAGGAGAGCATATAAAGACCCTATGAAGACTGGAGAGCATGTAAGAGACCCTATGGAGAGGAGGGAGAAAGTAAGAGACCATATGGAGAGAGAAGAGCATGTAAGATACCCTATGGAGAGGGGAGAACATGTAAGAGACTCTATGGAGAGGGGAGAACATGTAAGAGACTCTATGGAGAGGGGAGAACATGTAAGAGACCCTTTGGAGAGGTGTGAGCATTTAAAAGACTGTATGGAGAGATGGGAGAGTATGTAAAGAGACCCTATGAAGAGAGGAGAGCATGTTAGAGACCATATGAAGAGGAGGGAGAATGTAAGAGACCCTATGGAGAGAGGAGAGCTTGGAAAGAGACTCCATGGAAGAGGGAGAGCATAGAAGAGATCCTATGGAGAGAGGAGAGTATGTAAGAAACCCTAAGGAGAGAGAAGAACATGTAAGCGAATCTATGGCAAGAGGAGATTGATAGAGACCCTGTGGAGAGGGGAGACCATGTAAGATACCCTATGGAGAGAGGAGAGCATATAGAGTCCTTATGGAGAGGGGAAAGCATGTAAGAGACCCTATGGAGAGGGGAGAACATGTAAGATACCCTATGGAGAGAGGAGAGCATATAGAGTCCTTATGGAGAGGGGAGAGCATGTAAGAGACTCTATGGAGAGGGGAGAACATGTAAGAGACCCTTTAGAGAGGTGTGAGCATTTAAAATACTGTATGGAGAGATGGGAGAGCATGTAAAGAGACCCTATGAAGAGAGGACAGCCTGTAAGAGACCCTATGGAAAGAGGAGAGCATGTTAGAGACCATATGAAGAGGAGGGAGAATGTAAGAGACCCTATGGAGAGAGGAGAGCTTGGAAAGAGACTCCATGGAAGAGGGAGAGCATAGAAGAGACCCTATGGAGAGAGGAGAGCTTGGAAAGAGACTCCATGGAAGAGGGAGAGCATAGAAGAGATCCTATGGAGAGAGGAGAGTATGTAAGAAACTCTAAGGAGAGAGAAGAACATGTAAGCGAATCTATGGCAAGGGGAGATTGATAGAGACCCTGTGGAGAGGGGAGACCATGTAAGAGACCATATGGGGAGGAGGGACAATGTAAGAGACCCTATGGAGAGAGGAGAGCATATAGAGTCCTTATGGAGAGGGAGAGCATATAAGATACCCTATGGAGAGGGGGAGCATGTAAGATACCCTATGGAGAGGGGGAGCATGTAAGATACCCTATGGAGAGGGGGAGCATGTAAGATACCCTATGGAGAGGGGAGAGCATGTAAGAGACTCTATGGAGAGGGGAGAACATGTAAGAGACCCTTTGGAGAGGTGTGAGCATATAAAAGACTGTATGGAGAGATGGGAGAGTATGTAAAGAGACCCTATGAAGAGAGGAGAGCCTGTAAGAGACCCTATGAAAAGAGGAGAGCATGTTAGAGACCATATGAAGAGAAGGGAGAATGTAAGAGACCCTATGGAGAGAGGAGAGCTTGGAAAGAGACTCCATGGAAGAGGGAGAGCATAGAAGAGATCCTATGGAGAGAGGAGAGTATGTAAGAAACCCTAAGGAGAGAGAAGAACATGTAAGCGAATCTATGGCAAGGGGAGATTGATAGAGACCCTGTGGAGAGGGGAGACCATGTAAGACACCAGAGGAGAGCATATAGAGTCCTTATGGAGAGGGGAAAGCATGTAAGAGACCCTATGGAGAGGGGAGAACATGTAAGAGACCCTTTGGAGAGGTGTGAGCATTTAAAAGACTGTATGGAGAGATGGGAGAGTATGTAAAGAGACCCTATGAAGAGAGGACAGCATGTAAGAGACCCTATGGAAAGAGGAGAGCATGTTAGAGACCATATGAAGAGAAGGGAGAATGTAAGAGACCCTATGGAGAGAGGAGAGCTTGGAAAGAGACTCCATGGAAGAGGGAGAGCATAGAAGAGATCCTATGGAGAGAGGAGAGTATGTAAGAAACCCTAAGGAGAGAGAAGAACATGTAAGCGAATCTATGGCAAGGGGAGATTGATAGAGACCCTGTGGAGAGGGGAGACCATGTAAGATACACTATGGAGATGGGGGAGCATGAAAGAGACCCTATGAAGAGCATGTTAAAGGACCCTACGGAGAAGGGATAGCATGTAATAGATACTATGGAGAGAGTAGAGCATGTAAGAGACCATATGGAGGGGGGAGGGAGCATGTAAGAGAACCTAAGGAGAGGGTGGAACATGTAAAAAGATCCTATGAAGGGAAAGGAGCTTGAAAAGAGACGTCATGGAGGAGGGAGAGCATAGAAGAGACCCTTTGGAGAGAGGAGAGCATGTAAGAGACCATATGGAAAGAGGAGAGCATGTAATGAGACCCCATGAGACCCCATGGAGCGGAAAAAGCATGTCATGTAACAGGTTGCATCATTTCGGAGTTATTTTGCAAAACATCTGCCTTCATTACCATTGTCCTCCTAAAAATGTGACAGCTAGCAATACACCTGTGCATCTGCTGGGTGACCTGGAACATGTGACCTGTTGGGTGGTCTGGAAACTTTGACACGTTTCTGCAGCCTTGCTGATTGACCTGGAACAAGTGACCTGCTGTGTGGTCTGGAAACTGTGACAGTTATTTGCAGCCTTGCTGGGTGACCTGAAACATGTGACCTGCTGGATGGTCTGAAAACTGTGACAGTTATTTGCAGCCACATATATCAGTGCATCTTGCAGGTTCCATGCCCAGCAATGTAACTTCGATGGAAGAACTTATACATATATTGTGTGTTATAGAAACTTTCTGTATATACATAGGCATATATATATATATATATATATATATATATATATATATATACATGATCCTCAGTAACTAAGAGGTACCTCTTTACCCTCTAACACTGTACCACAATGTCTATCTTGCAAGGATAAGTAATACCAGAACTACACACACAGTTCTATCACAGATACTTTAATTTATAAACACAGAGCACGAAAATACTTTTGGAAATCAGGCAAATACAGGTAACTATGCAGTCTCTGCCATTAGGTAGGGTCAACACAATTCTCTCCTTCTCTTTCTTAATTTGATCAAGCATTTAGCAACCAGTTAGAACAAAGCACTGTGACGGTCCCCTCAGGTTCCTCGTTATATCGCTCTCCTCAAACAACACTTGATTCCTGTAGACTGTTGTTGCTCCATAATAAAGGCAGCCTATACTTTACACTTTTGTTACATCCTCTCTCCTCTGTACGCGATCATGTAGTCACTTTGATAACACAGGTTCATCACCATGCGGATACATGGGCCTTTCACATACAGTAGATAGTAGAAAAACTATTTATGCAGCTCTTTACCAATATAACTCAGTCTGTGACCCCTACTTAACTCTCCCTGCACTTCACCCTTGTTACTATATCTCAGTCCAGCAAAAGGGCAGAATACAGAATATTCTTCAGGTCTCCCCACGTGTTCCCTACCTTACTAATAAAGAATGGCTGAGTCCAGTCACTCAAATGTGAAATAAACATGGATTAATAATCAGTATTGCTCCCAGCCTCTGGATCCCAAAATGGGTCCTCTCTGACGTCCAGTAATGCTTTATCCCTCTCTTCCCAGCTGTCCTCTGCTCTCCCCCAGACCTCTCAGACTTCCCTGGCTGAAATACAGGGGGTCTCTCTGTGCAGATCCTCCTCTCTGCTACCCCTGCAGCCTGGTCCTACCGGAACACACTCGCCTCTCCTTCCTTCTCCTCTTATTCCAACTGCTCTCCTCCTAGCCTCTCTAAATGCCGCTTATCAACTGCTCCTTCACCAGCTCCTCTTCCCCACTGCATGCTGGGAAATGCTGTTCTCTGCCTGCAGGGGAGGTATCTAATGCTCATGTGTGACCCGCTCGGGATGCCAGTGCTACAGATGTTTATGATTTCGATTGAAAGTGGAACATGACAATTTAATTATTGCCCTGAATACATCAATGAATTTTCTTTACTGTAAAAGCTAATTTTGGTCTCATTTACAGGTATGAGCAAAAATAAAAAAGGTGGAAATCTGCACAATGACAAAACCAAGTTGCACTGCAAGGAGATAGGGTCGAGAGACATTATTCTACTCTGTTGCTCTCCAATGTCTTCCTCAATGCCCGTTTTACCTCTCTGTTTCTCAGGCTGTAAATGATGGGGTTTGACATGGGGGTCATGATAGAGTACAATACAGCCACCACTTTGACGTCTTTGTCCATGGCATCGGTGAAGAACGGCCAGATGTAGCAGAGGGTCCCAGTAGTGAAATACAGAGTGACCACCGTGAAATGAGAGCCGCAAGTGGAGAAGGTCTTAAAGCGACCTCGGCTGGATCTAATCTTTGTAACCTCAGAGATGATCCGACCGTAGGTCACCAGAATAAAAGTCAGCGGTACCGTCCCGGTGATGACCACAATCATCAAAAACATGGCCTCCCCAAAAAGTTTATCAGAACAAGACAACTTAAGGAGAGGAGTAACGTCACAGAAGAAATGGTCCACTCGGTTGGGGCCACAGAAATCGAGATGGGAAATGGAAAAAGCTTGGACTACCGAGTTCCCAAGACCAAATGCCCAGCAAACTGTGACCATCTTGAACCTGACCGCTCTACTCATGATAAGCGTGTAGTTGAGTGGGAAGCAGATAGCCACGTATCTGTCATAGGCCATCACTGCTAGAAGGTAGCACTCGATCACCACAAAAAATTGGAAAAACAAGAGTTGGGTGATACATTCCGAGAAGAGGACGGACTTCTGGGCGGTCAACAGGATGAACAGGAGCCTGGGGACAGTTATAGAGGAAAGGATGATGTCAATGATGGAAAGGTTGGCCAAGAAGAAGTACATTGGTGTGTGTAGTCGCTGGTCAGAGGAAATCACAGTAAGAATCAGTATGTTACCAAGCACGGTGATAAGGTAGATGCAGAGGAAAACCAGGAAGAGGAGAAGCTGAGGTTCTGTTGATTCAGAAAATCCAACAACCAGGAACATCGACACGGATGACTTGTTTTCATTGTTAACCATTGGATCACTGTTGATCTGAGAGACCAAAAGAAGTGTTATGAGAATATTATCTCTCACAAAACATAAGTAGTTGAATTACAAAGACATTAATAATTATCATCTTGTAGAGGTATATCTATAATATTTCCCATACCATAACTGGAGGTTGTGTTCTTTGTACTTTTCCATTTTAAGCTCAGAAACTGCTTGTTTTGTTCTTCAGTAGTCTTATAGATAATATGATTTGTATAGAAAAATAAGATATCTTCCAGTTTTGCAGATTTGCCTTCAATATGTTTATTTAAAGCAATTTCCTGAATTGTTGCTATTTATTTCTTAGGCTGTTAGAAATTCAGATGATTATTGGGGCAGCACGGTGGTTTAGTGGTTAGCACTTCTGCCTCACATCGCTGGGGTCATGAGTTCAATTCCCACCCATGGCCTTATCTGTGAGGAGTTTGTATGTTCTCCCCGTGTCTGCATGGGTTTCCTCCGGGTGCTCCGGTTTCCTCCCACACTCCAAAAATATACTGGTAGGTTAATTGTCTGCTAACAATTTGACACTAGTCTGTATTTCTGTGTGTGTGTTAGGGAATTTAGACTGTAAGCTCCAATGGGGCAGGGACTGATGTGAGTGAGTTCTATGTACAGCGCTGCGGAATTAGTGGTGCTATATAAATAAATGACGATGATGATGATGTTTATCTGTTTTCAATTAGGCTGAATGCTGCCTCGGATATAATCTCTGATAGTCTATAATGTATGTTAGGCTGGGTACACACTACAGAAAATTTCTCCCAATGCGATATCCTTAACGATTTTATCAACGACTGAAAGCAGCCGGTTCCTGTGTACACACTGTGCACGCTTTACAAGATTTACCCTCAGATCTGTGCTCTTCATTCGTCATAACCATCGACTGAAAAGATCCTGACTCTGCACACTCCATAGAGATCTATGGACACTGCCGGTCCTGAGTGCAGACACACTGCATAGAGATCTATGGACACTGCCGGTCCTGAGTGCAGACACACTGCATAGAGATCTATGGACACTGCCGGTCCTGAGTGCAGACACTGCAGGATCGGAACGACATCTCTCCATCATCGAACAAGATTTTTAGTCCGTTTATAAAATCAAATGAAACGATGCGATGAGCTTTGGAACGATAATCGTTCATCGTTGGAGCGTACACAACTGATGCGATATTGGCGCGAACGGTTGTTTATCGTGTGATTGCCCCGATAATCGGCTGAAAACCCTGCAGTGTGCACCCAGCCTAAGTTTTATGCAACACAAAAACATTCACTGAACCTTTTCATCAATGCGACAGGGGAACAGTAGGTCATTCTTTAAAAAATTACAATAACGTCACGTCACTGTTATTGTAATGTTCTTTACAGAAGCCGGAACTGTGATGGACCTCAAAAATGCAGAGACTTACATTGCTGCTATTAAGGCGACAATGTGAGGACCTGGTCCTGCAAAATGTTTTTATTTACTAAGGCTTAGACCAGGCCTGTCCAACCTGCGGCCCTCCAGATGTTGTGAAACTACAAGTCCCAGCATGCCCTTCCAGCTATCAACAGGTTGTCTACTAGCAAAGCATGCTGGGGCTTGAAGTTTCACAACACCTGGAGGGCCGCAGGTTGGACAGGCCTGGCTTAGACATTGTCCAGACAATAGCAGCAATGTAACTTTTGGCAATAAAAGTGACGTCCATCACAGTGCCGAGTTCTTCTGCTGTCGGCTTTTATATCAAGGTTGCTGCTAATGGTCTCTGTACATTTTTCAGCCATATTTTCTACGTGTCTACATTAGAGCAATCAGCATTTTTATGTCGCCTTAAGTATAGTCGGTATTTTCGTAGTCGCAATAGCGACTACCACCCGGCGTGAGAGCCTGTGTATAGTTTATTACTGTAAGTAGGATGACAAGATTTTACCCACAATGCTCCATTATTTACTGACAGGTGAAATTGTATGTTGTTTTTTTTTTGTATTGCCTGTCAGTAAATTTATGAAAGGTTAGCATATATGCTAGCTAATATGTTAGCCTTTATTGTGTGAGGAATTGATGAATTTATACATGTCGTATATGTTTTTTTTTTTTTTTGTGCATCAAATATTCTTAGAGAAACATATTTTACAGTAAAAAAAATATTACATTTTAAGTACACTAAAATACATTGAAAACCTTAATAATAAATATGGGACCACACACCCTGCCGTGTCTGGTAAAAGTCCCGAAATCGCTGCAGATTTTGCAACGTGTATGTCTGACATCTAGTTACGTACCTTCTATCGTCCTAATGAAATATGAGGTTAAGGGCCTTGCACAAAAGATAGAGATATCGCTGTTCAAGTGATTAAAGTCCTTTTTTCTCTGGTTTAATGATAACTGGGGGAACTGTGTTCAGATCATGTTATTCACGTAGCAAACTGTTAGCAACCAGCTACGGTAGAACTAATAGTCCCAGCATGACCTTTCAGCCTCTAGAGACACCAGACAGGAGAGTGTTAAATCTTTATTTAAACGTCCACTTAAAAAGATAATTGTAGTAGGCTACCATTGATGCAAAGAAATAAATTACTTTTATCCATACTTGCCCACAACTATTTGCAATTTAAGAGGCTGGGAGAACAGCAGATATCAATCCCAATCCCCTAGTAATAAATAGCCTCAAAACTTGCAAATCTGCAGTCTAATAGGTCTCTAAATAAATTACAAGCATTTCAAATGTAATGTTAGGTGTGTTACACTACTTCTCCTGAAATAATAAGGTCATACATATTACCCGTGGGGGAGGGGGGGGGGTGGAATACTTTCACAAAAAAAACCCCAAAAAATAGTTTAAAACATGATATATTTATTTTTTTTCAATCCGCAAGATAAAGTGCACTTAGAGCCTTCAAAGTTTGATTTCCATTATAGACAGGTTTAATCGTAAATTACTTTGCTATTTTTTATTTGCAAAAGTTTTCACATCTCTCCCCAGATAAAAACAGTCAACTATTTAAATGTAAACAACTTAGTAGAACAATTATTTGCATATATCATTTATCAAAATAATTATTTTGATGAAGATTATAACGTATCTTTGTTTTACATATTTATTTAACAATTTTATAAAATTGTTATTTTGCAAAATCACGTCCTTACAGTCTCTACTTTATTCTTACCTTAAGGTTATTTCCAGATATTTGTTTTTTGAGGGTTTTTTTTCTAGGAAAGCTCTTTAACTTGAATGTATTTAAAAAAGAAAAACATTAATTGACGTCTAATATGTTTTTTTTGTTTTTGTTAGCAGGCCAGGCGCAGGCGTTGAAGCTGAGGGCTGCCTCGTTTTCTACACTCCTGGACGAAACGTGAGGAGAAAATAGAGAAAAAATATATATGTCGTAGTCATTTATCAACCGCCACAAAACTTTAAATTCCCGTGTTCTGCAGTGAATGCAGCTAACTACACTGGACAATGACTCTCACTCTACTATGCAACAGACTGAGGTTGCTGCAGCTTTGTTGGAGTGATGACAACTCTCACTCGTTGACTTTAATAGGTGACGTCTTACAGGACACACGGAGCACACGAAACGTGGACTCAAGTGAAAAGAAAAAAACGCATGTTGCAAACAGCAAACATCAGACAAAGGCAAACAAAAATAGATGTCAAATATTGCACAATAAATGTCATAATGTAGCCCTAGCCTAAATAACCTTATAATAACTCTTATATTTATATTCAGTCTTTGGGACTCTTTCGGCAAAGTACATGTCAATCTCTAGTAAAATACACCTGGGGGTAAATGTATCAAGCTGAGAGTTTTCCGGCGGGTTTGAAAAGTGGAGATGTTGCCTATAGCAACCAATCAGATTCTAGCTGTCATTTTGCAGAATGTACTAAATAAATGATAGTTAGAATCTGATTGATTTTTCAAACCCGCTGGAAAACTCTCAGCTTGATACATTTACCCCCCTGGTGTAAATAAGGAACAGGACAGGTTATAAGCTCTATGTAAAGTGAGCAGCATATGGTGAGAACAATCTGACAGCCCCTAGCATAGGTGCGATCTGTCTAATATCATACTCACAGCTCCTGCTCCTGACTCCAGCGGTCGTAGCGCCCTCTGCACTCATATAAATATCCGTAAAACCCTGTAGAGCAGATCCCAGGTGGCCTCATCAATGCGGAGACAGATTATGTCAAGCCTCATTGTATTATATTGTTTTTGTTTGTATTAACTAATATTATATGTATGGTGGAAGTCAGGGAAGTACTGTGGCATGTCACACCACCACTTCTCCTACTGCCTTCATTGCAAAACTCACATTCCAGACATTTACATTTTCCATACCGCCACTTCTAAATTTCCACTTCGACCACTGTATATATCTAAGGCCCCGTCTGGAGTTGTTATTCACACCTCCCAGTGACTGAATGTGTGGCCCTAGAAGTAGGACTGGAGGAGACACGCCAGGAACTGTTGATTATCATCATCATCAACAACATTTATTTATATAGCGCCAGCAAATTCCGTAGCGCTTTACAATTGGGAACAAGCATTAATAAGACAATACTGGGTAATACATACAGACAGAGAGGTAAGAGAACCCTGTTCGCAAGCTTACAGTCTATGGGACAATGGGAGTTTGAAACACAAGGGCACGTGCTACATCATATTGTACAATGGACCAGCTAGAATGCAAAGGTTACAAAGTATTTAGTGGGCTGTGTGTGTGGCAATGTTGGTCAGAGGGTTGTTGCCTTGTTTTAGCTGTGTAGAGGGTGGTAATAGGGTAACCTATAAAGATTAAGATGCTCATTGAGGAATATTATAAGCTTGTCTGAAGAGGTGGGTTTTCAGAGAACGATTGAAGGTTTGAAGACTAGAGGAAAGTCTTACTGTGCGAGGGAGGGATTTCCACAAAGTGGGTGCAGCCCGAAAAAACTCCTGTAATCGAGAATGAGAGGATGTGATGAGAGTGGAAGAGAGACGCAGAGCTTGTGCCGAACGGAGGTGTCAAGTTGGAAGATATTTTGAGACAAGTGAGGAGATGTATGTTGGTGCAATTTTGCTGCTGACCTTGTATGTTAGTAGAAGAATTTTACATTGAACTTGTTGAAAAACAAGCAGCCAATGTAGAGACTGACAAAGAGGCTCAGCAGAGGAAGAACGGTTTGCAAGGAAAATCAATCTATCCGCTGCGTGCATAATAGATTGTAGGGGTTCAAGTCTGACTTTGGGAAGACCAGTAAGGAGGGAATTGCAATAGTCAATGTGGGAGATGATAAGTGCATGAATGAAGGTTTTTACATTGTCTTATGTGAGATATGTGCGTATTCTGGAAATGTTCTTTAGATGTATGTAACATGATTTAGATATAGAGTCGATGTGGGGAACAAAGGTTAGTTCTGAGACAAGGATTACACCTAGGCAGCGAGCTTGTGTGGTGGGAATAATGGTCCTGTTATCAACAGAAGTAGAAATGTCAGGGAGGAAGCTTCTGGTTTTGGGTGAGAATATTATTTATTCAGTTTTTGAAAGATTGAGTTAGCAACATAAGACTGGTATGAGCTGAGGAGAAGCGTGTGGGGAGAATGACAGCCAGGGACCAGGATGGAAGGGTGGGGGCCTGTGATCCCCAGGAAAATTTCAGAGCGGGTCCATGGACTGCTGCCACGAGGGGCCAAAGTACACCGTAACTGAGAGAATATGAGGGACATGGGAAAGATTTGAGGGAGAAATTACCTCAGAGCGGGGCTGCATATATACAGGGGAAGGGGTCCCCAAATTAAGAAAGTCACAAGAAGAGAAAGGGGTCTCCATAATAATAAAGAGATCCTATGGAGAGAGGAGAGCCTGTAAGAGAACCTATGGAGAGCTGAGAGCATAAAGAGACCCTACGGAGGGAGGTGAGCATGGAAAGAAACCCTATGGAGAAGGAAGAGCACTTAAGAGAACCTATGGATGGAGGGAGCCTATAATAGACCCTATGGAATGGGGGAGAGTATGTACAGAGATCCTATGGAGAGAGGGGAGCCTGTAGGAGACCCTATGGAGAGAGGAGAGCCTGTAAGAGACTCTATGGAGGGGGGAGAGCATGTAAATAGATCCTATGGAGAGAGGGGAGCCTGTAGGGGACCCTATGGAGAGAGGAGAGCCTGTAAGATACTCTATGGAGGGGAGAGAGCATGTAAAGAGATCCTATGGAGAGAGGAGAGCTTGTAAGAGACTCTGTGGAGATGGGAGAGCATGTAAAGAGATCCTATGAAGTAAGGAAAGCCTGTAAGAGACTCTATGGAGATGGGAGAGCATGTAAAGAGATCCTATGGAGAGAGGAGATCATGTAAAGAGATCCTATGGAGAGAGGGGAGCTTGTAAGAGACCCTATGGAGAAAGGAGAGCCTATAAGAGACCCTATGGAGAGGGGAGAGCCTGTAAGAGACTCTATGGAGAGAGGAGAGCATGTAAGAGAACCTATGGAGAACTGAGAGCATATAGAGACCCTATGGAGGGAAGTGAGCATGGAAAGAACCCCTATGGAGAAGGTAGAGCATTTAAGAGACCCTATGGAGAGAGGGGAGCCTATAATAGACTCTATGGAGAGAGGAGAGCATGTAAATAGATCCTATGGAGAGATAAGAGCCTGTAAGAGACCCTATGGAGAGAGGAGAGAATGTAAGAGCACCTATGGAGATCTGAGAGCATAAAGAGACCCTATGGAGGGAGGTTAGCATGGAAAGAAACCCTATGGAGAAAGGAAAGCCTGTAAGAGACCCTATGGAGAGGGGAGAGCCTGTAAGAGACTCTATGGAGATAATAGACCCTATGGAAAGGGGGAGAGCATGTACAGATACCCTATGGAGAGAGGGGAGCCTGTAAGAGTCCCTATGGAGAGAGGAGAGCTTGTAAGCGACCCTGTGGAGATGGGAGAGCATGTAAAGAGATCCTATGGAGAGAGGAGTTCATGTAAAGAGATCCTATGGAGAGAAGAGAGCTTGCAAGAGACCCTATGGAGAAAGGAGAGCCTGTAAGAGACCCTATGGAGAGGGGAGAGCCTGTAAGAGACTCTATGGAGAGAGGAGAGCATGTAAGAGAACCTATGGAGAGCTGAGAGTATAAAGAGACCCTATGGAGGGAGGTGAGCATGGAAAGAAACCCTATGGAGAAAAGAGAGCACTTAAGAGAACCTATGGATGGAGGGGAGCCTATAATAGACCCTATGGAATGGGGGAGAGCATGTACAGAGATCCTATGGAGAGAGGGGAGCCTGTAGGAGACCCTATGGAGAGATTAGAGCCTGTAAGATACTCTATGGAGGGGAGAGAGCATGTAAAGAGATCCTATGGAGAGAGGAGAGCTTGTAAGAGACTCTGTGGAGATGGGAGAGCATGTAAAGAGATCCTATGGAGAGAGGAGATCATGTAAATAGATCCTATGGAGAGAGGGGAGCCTGTAAGAGACTCTATGGAGATGGAAGAGCATGTAAAGAGATCCTATGGAGAGAGGAGATCATGTAAAGAGATCCTATGGAGAGAGGGGAGCTTGTAAGAGACCCTATGGAGAAAGGAGAGCCTATAAGAGACCCTATGGAGAGGGGAGAGCCTGTAAGAGACTCTATGGAGAGAGGAGAGCATGTAAGAGAACCTATGGAGAGCTGAGAGCATAAAGAGACCCTATGGAGGGAAGTGAGCATGGAAAGAACCCCTATGGAGAAGGGAGAGCATTTAAGAGACCCTATGGAGAGAGGGGAGCCTATAATAGACTCTATGGAGAGAGGAGAGCATGTAAATAGATCCTATGGAGAGATAAGAGCCTGTCAGAGACCCTATGGAGAGGGGAGAGCCTGTAAGAGCACCCATGGAGATCTGAGAGCATAAAGAGACCCTATGGAGGGAGGTTAGCATGGAAAGAAACCCTATGGAGAAGGGAGAGCACTTAAGAGAACCTAAGGATGGAGGGGAGCCTATAATAGACCCTATGGAAAGGGGGAGAGCATTTACAGATACCCTATGGAGAGAGGTGAGCCTGTAAGACACCCTTTGAGAGAGGACAGCATGTAAGAGACCCCATAGGAGAGATTAGAGCTTGTAGGAGGCCCTATGGAGAGAGGAGAGCCTGTAAGAGTCCCTATGGAGAGAGGAGAGCTTGTAAGCGACCCTGTGGAGATGGGAGAGCATGTAAAGAGATCCTATGGAGAGAGGAGATCATGTAAAGAGATCCTATGGAGAGAAGAGAGCTTGCAAGAGACCCTATGGAGAAAAGAGAGCCTGTAAGAGACCCTATGGAGAGGTGAGAGCCTGTAAGAGACTCTATGGAGAGAGGAGAGCATGGAAAGAAACCATATGGAGAAAAGAGAGCACTTAAGAGAACCTATGGATGGAGGGGAGCCTATAATAGACCCTATGGAATGGGGGAGAGCATGTACAGAGATCCTATGGAGAGAGGGGAGCCTGTAGGAGACCCTATGGAGAGATTAGAGCCTGTAAGATACTCTATGGAGGGGAGAGAGCATGTAAAGAGATCCTATGGAGAGAGGAGAGCTTGTAAGAGACTCTGTGGAGATGGGAGAGCATGTAAAGAGATCCTATGGAGAGAGGAGATCATGTAAATAGATCCTATGGAGAGAGGGGAGCCTGTAAGACACCCTTTGAGAGATGAGAGCATGTAAGAGACCCTATGGAGAAAGGAGAGCTTGTAGGAGACACTATGGAGAGAGAAAAGCCAGTAAGAGGCACTATGGAGAGGGGAGAGCATTTTAGAGACTCTATGGAGAGAGGAGAGCATGTAAATAGATCCTATGGAGAGATAAGAGCCTGTAAGAGACCCTATGGAGAGAGGAGAGAATGTAAGAGCACCTATGGAGATCTGAGAGCATAAAGAGACCCTATGGAGGGAGGTTAGCATGGAAAGAAACCCTATGGAGAAAGGAAAGCCTGTAAGAGACCCTATGGAGAGGGGAGAGCCTGTAAGAGACTCTATGGAGATAATAGACCCTATGGAAAGGGGGAGAGCATGTACAGATACCCTATGGAGAGAGGGGAGCCTGTAAGAGTCCCTATGGAGAGAGGAGAGCTTGTAAGCGACCCTGTGGAGATGGGAGAGCATGTAAAGAGATCCTATGGAGAGAGGAGTTCATGTAAAGAGATCCTATGGAGAGAAGAGAGCTTGCAAGAGACCCTATGGAGAAAGGAGAGCCTGTAAGAGACCCTATGGAGAGGGGAGAGCCTGTAAGAGACTCTATGGAGAGAGGAGAGCATGTAAGAGAACCTATGGAGAGCTGAGAGTATAAAGAGACCCTATGGAGGGAGGTGAGCATGGAAAGAAACCCTATGGAGAAAAGAGAGCACTTAAGAGAACCTATGGATGGAGGGGAGCCTATAATAGACCCTATGGAATGGGGGAGAGCATGTACAGAGATCCTATGGAGAGAGGGGAGCCTGTAGGAGACCCTATGGAGAGATTAGAGCCTGTAAGATACTCTATGGAGGGGAGAGAGCATGTAAAGAGATCCTATGGAGAGAGGAGAGCTTGTAAGAGACTCTGTGGAGATGGGAGAGCATGTAAAGAGATCCTATGGAGAGAGGAGATCATGTAAATAGATCCTATGGAGAGAGGGGAGCCTGTAAGAGACTCTATGGAGATGGAAGAGCATGTAAAGAGATCCTATGGAGAGAGGAGATCATGTAAAGAGATCCTATGGAGAGAGGGGAGCTTGTAAGAGACCCTATGGAGAAAGGAGAGCCTATAAGAGACCCTATGGAGAGGGGAGAGCCTGTAAGAGACTCTATGGAGAGAGGAGAGCATGTAAGAGAACCTATGGAGAGCTGAGAGCATATAGAGACCCTATGGAGGGAAGTGAGCATGGAAAGAACCCCTATGGAGAAGGGAGAGCATTTAAGAGACCCTATGGAGAGAGGGGAGCCTATAATAGACTCTATGGAGAGAGGAGAGCATGTAAATAGATCCTATGGAGAGATAAGAGCCTGTCAGAGACCCTATGGAGAGGGGAGAGCCTGTAAGAGCACCCATGGAGATCTGAGAGCATAAAGAGACCCTATGGAGGGAGGTTAGCATGGAAAGAAACCCTATGGAGAAGGGAGAGCACTTAAGAGAACCTAAGGATGGAGGGGAGCCTATAATAGACCCTATGGAAAGGGGGAGAGCATTTACAGATACCCTATGGAGAGAGGTGAGCCTGTAAGACACCCTTTGAGAGAGGACAGCATGTAAGAGACCCCATAGGAGAGATTAGAGCTTGTAGGAGGCCCTATGGAGAGAGGAGAGCCTGTAAGAGTCCCTATGGAGAGAGGAGAGCTTGTAAGCGACCCTGTGGAGATGGGAGAGCATGTAAAGAGATCCTATGGAGAGAGGAGATCATGTAAAGAGATCCTATGGAGAGAAGAGAGCTTGCAAGAGACCCTATGGAGAAAAGAGAGCCTGTAAGAGACCCTATGGAGAGGTGAGAGCCTGTAAGAGACTCTATGGAGAGAGGAGAGCATGGAAAGAAACCATATGGAGAAAAGAGAGCACTTAAGAGAACCTATGGATGGAGGGGAGCCTATAATAGACCCTATGGAATGGGGGAGAGCATGTACAGAGATCCTATGGAGAGAGGGGAGCCTGTAGGAGACCCTATGGAGAGATAAGAGCCTGTAAGATACTCTATGGAGAGAGGAGAGCTTGTAAGAGACTCTGTGGAGATGGGAGAGCATGTAAAGAGATCCTATGGAGAGAGGAGATCATGTAAATAGATCCTATGGAGAGAGGGGAGCCTGTAAGACACCCTTTGAGAGATGAGAGCATGTAAGAGACCCTATGGAGAAAGGAGAGCTTGTAGGAGACACTATGGAGAGAGAAAAGCCAGTAAGAGGCACTATGGAGAGGGGAGAGCATTTTAGAGACCATATGGAGAGGGGAGAGCATTTTAGAGACCCTATGGAGAGAGGGGAGCCTATAATAGACCCTATGGAGAGAGTAGAGCATGTAAGAGAACAAATTGGGCGCAAGTATCTAAGGGGCGTGTCTATTGTCAGGCAGAAGCACCTTGAACTCAGAATACGGTGGACATACGCTCTTTCTTGAGACTTTTTCAATGGCAAATTATGCTTGTTCTTATTTTTAGCATCCACGCACTGAGTACCGACCACCCAATAGATGTAAATTGAACACACCCCTCTTCATCACTCGTGGACAATATGGAAAAGGGGATGTGATTAATAATTTAACGAGTGTACCTGTCGCTGTAACTTTATCACTTTATCTGTGATACTCCAACAGGTGGTGGAAGTGGTGGGGGATTCGGGGGTATGTCATACTGCCACTTATCCTACTACCTTCATAGTAACACTATCACATTCCAGTCACTTACATTATATATATATTCATATATATATATATATATATATATATATATATATATATATATATATATAAAAATAAATAAATATATATATATATATATATATATATATATATATATATATATATATTGGTTAAAGTGGGGGTATACGGGGTAAGCCACACTGCCACTTCTACTGCCTTCATTGTGATACTATTATCACATTCCAGTCACTTACATTTTCCATAATGGCATATATATATATATATATATATATATATATATATATGTATATATATATATACACATATATATAATTTGTGAATACTATAAGATAAAAAATATAGTTCACAAGCCGATCTGCCTCATCCCGAATACAGGTACAAAATACTTTCAGCCTGTATGAGGTTAATTTAGATAACACTGCATATCTCAGTGTTTCCCATACCCAGTCCTCAGAGAGCCCTAACAGTGCAGGTTTTCCAGCTGACAACTGATATAATTACACCACCTGTGGATCTGTTACAATGTATCAGCCAGTAATGACTACACCTGTGCTCCAGCCAGGAGAGATGAAAAACCTGCACTGTAAGGACTCTCTGAGGAACGGGTTTAGGAAACACTGAGCTATATCTGCTTTTATTGTTCTCATCTCTCTTATGTGTCCAGTGATAAATCATTAATCTGACAATCTAACATATGAATAAACTCATTACAGTACAGTGTTATACTGATAAGTCCGTCAGTGCATTTGGTACCTTTCCCCATATACTATATGCTATTTTGACTTGTCTATGAAGCTTACAGGCCATTCATTATATGTGTTTCCCCCACACATCCCTAAACTTGGTTTCCTCATTAGGGGAGACACACAACACCTGCCCCAGCTCAAGGTGTTAAATCCCAGGAGGTGAGACAATATCATTATTTGTTTGTCTGGTGGGGAGAGGTGCTGTTTTTCTGCTGGTGAGTAGTGGTTAGAGTTTGGTAAATAAATGTATTATTTTCTGGGTTGTTTTGCATGCTAAGTGCTGTGATGGGCTCTAGCTGACACAAGGCTTGTTGGTTGGTCTATAGACACTCTGGTGCTGGACATATTCATAGATAATGCCAAACCAACAGAAAGCCAACATATACAGGTTTTATGTTGGTGCCTAGGTCCAAAGTAAATGTTGTCTAGTCTCTGATTAAGTGCATGTATTCAATGCTAAAGTAGTTTTCCATTAAGTGTTGGTAGCTACATAGCTCAGTTGACTGTAAACTGGTTATTAGTGCAGTACTCACTTCCAGCCTGTAGGTGGTGCTGTATTTGTTTTGTGTATACTCCAGATTGCAAATATAATTTTTATTCAACCAAACATTACATCAAAACTTCAATATCTGACACTGGTAATATTGTAGTTTTCAACTGTCCAGATTTTTTTTTTTTTTTCAGGACAGTCCCAAGTTTTAAATTTTTATTTTTTTTTGTCTTTAGAAATGTTTTTTTTTTTTTTAGTTTTCAATACAGAAGACCAACTGCACAATAAAACTTGTCTAAATGTTATATGCAACTACCCTTTCGGTCTGTCCCTTTGGGTTTATATTTTGATAAGAATTGAAGATGATTATTAAAAACGCCCAAAAATCCTCTTAAAAAAAAAAAAAAAAAAAAGCAGTATACATGAGATGCTGGGCTTTGTCGTGCTCTTAGACCATTATTGCAGATGATGGGGCTAGTGTAGTGTTTATGTACTATTGTAAAATATTTCCCAGCAGCCACTGGCAAACGGTCTATATGGCAGTGTGGGCACTTAGCTATGATAGTGAATTGATAGTCTGACTTCTCGTATCTGGCCAGCTTGCAAAACTGCTGCCTCCATGCTGTGCAGGCGATCGGTACACATTAAATGAACGAACCTAAACACTCCGTTTACATATGAAAAAGTATTTATTTTAGAAAGTATATTTATATGGAATTTTATTTTTGTTTTGAGGAAGTTTAATTGTCCATATGTTAGGAGTAGGACTTTCTGTAGGTGTCACTGTTGATATTGCTGTCTATGCAGAGGTGTGAACTTCTCCCAGTCTATGGATGGTAAAGTGGATGTTGCTTCCTAGCAGTTATTGGGTGGCACCCTCTCTCTCTCTGGTTATCACCCCCAAGTTACAGGTCCCTGAGCTTTATTCACGTGGTCGGGTTCCCCGTTGGCACAGCTTGACTTACAGGATAGGTCGATCTAGACGTTTGGGGCTTGGTGCACTATCAATCTCTGTATGCCCCTAAATGCACTATACTTGTCTTTAACGTAAATACAAACACACTGCCAGTAGGTGTAAGGCCTAAAGATCATCAGTATAAATGTTTTTTTGTGAGGTTGTGCAACTATTTTTGCGCAAGTGCCCCCCTGATTTGATTGAGATCTATATGGATATGAAGGCCAAAATGGTGGTCCCTGAGAGAGTACCACAATTTAATGGAGGAGGACTAGAGCTGTGTTTTTCCTCTAATTTTCTAATAGGACCCGTTCAGATGCTTCAAACAAACCGTTCCCCATGTAAGAGTCCAGGGGGTAAATGTATCAAGCTGAGAGTTTTACGGCGGGTTTGCAAAGTGGAGATGTTGCCTATAGCAACCAATCAGATTCTCGCTGTCATTTATTTAGTACATTCTACAAAATGATAGCTAGAATGTGATTGGTTGCTATAGGCAACATCGCCGCAATTTAGTAAATATACCCCCAAGTGGGCAGCATGGTGGCTTAGTGGTTAGCACTTCTGCCTCACAGCGCTGGGGTCATGAGTTCAATTCCCCACCATGGCCTTATCTGTAAGGAGTTTGTATGTTCTCCCCGCGTTTGCGTGGGTTTCCTCCGGGTGCTCCGGTTTCCTCCCACACTCCAGAAACATACTGGTAGGTTAATTGGCTGCTATTAAAAAAAATTGCCCTTAGTCTCTCTCTGTCTGTCTCTGTGTGTGTGTATGTTAGGGTATTTAGACTGTAAGCTCCAATGGGGCAGGGACTGATGTGAGTGAGTTCTCTGTACAGCGCTGTGGAATTAGTGGCGCTATATAAATAGCTGATGATGAAGTGTTTTGCCTTGAAGGTGGGATAACTCTCTGTAAAGAGGACACCTGGTGGTGTGAAAAGTTTTTATAGAACGATCCTACAAAACCATGTACTTCTGTTTTTTTTTTTTTTTTTACTGTATTTTTGTTACCTATACAGCTTACCCTTGTTCGGTTTTCTGTCTACTTTTACAGAAATTTCCTCAGTGCCATCGGTGGACCCGGTCACCAGATGGTAAGTAGAGCTTTGCGGGCTTGTTAAAATACATTTTCTCAATATCTGTGCTCTGTATATCACAAACTATTGGGGAAGGGAGAACTAAATTATCTGATTTGTGTTTTGAGGCCCATGGAGGTAATAGCGTGGAAATGATGGGTCAAGACCTATATAGACCTATTATTGTGGGATAGCGAGTGATCTACTTAAAGTTCTTGAGGAACCTTGAATTGTTTTCCTTTGTTCATTAATTGGGCAAGTGCTAGAGACTTTGCATGATCTATCTTGAGTGTCTAAGATTGGCAAATGTTTAAGATGTGATCTTAGAAGTTGTGGTTATTAGTTGGAAATGGTTGGTTCCAAGTAATCTACGTTTTGTCCTGGACAAGCATATTACTGGAATAGGAAGGAAAAATTTAAAATATTTTCTCCCCTCCCCTGCAGGGTATTTCCAAAGGCCTTGGCCCTCTCAGCATCCACTTGCTCACAGAGGAAGGGGTCTCCTTTCAGACTGATAATGAGTTGTATTGGTGCTCCCACTGTAACGGAGTGAACTACCGTGTCCATGTTCGAGAGATGAAGGATCTCGCCAGTAAGTTTCAAATCTCTTTGCTCCAAAATGGCAAGATCTTACTGCAGGATTTCCGCGACATGTACGTCAGTTGGACCAATTATGATGGGGTCACTTATTTGGAGATAGAAAAGTCTATTCCGGACAGCCTGTGCGAATTTGAGGTCTTCAATGATGGGGAGAAGGTGATTCTCAAAGCTTCCAGTGGCCTGTTTGTGTACAGGACTTTTCGACATCATGGAGATGCCATCGAAGTCGGTCGATCCACGGTCGTGGGCAGCTGCTGCTTTCGCACGGGAATGGGTGACATGTACCCCCCCTGCTTTGACATCTCGGATGTTGAGTTGAATGACGTCTCGAAGCTCGTTTGTCGCCCTTGTGTGCTGAAGAAAGATACCTTCGTCAACAAGACGGATGCGGCCCAGAGTCATGTTTTTAATCTGACCTGGGAGACCCGAACCACAGACACCACCAAGTGGAACACGACTTGGGGTCTGAACTCTACCTTCTCTACTAAATTCTCTATCCAGGCCTTTGAAGCAACAATTGCCTACAACGGGACTTTCCAGAAGGTTGCGTCCACCTACAGATCTATACTGGAAAAGAGAAGCGTTACGGTCAATGTGCCGGAGCACAGCAAAGTCACCGCTCAGTTAGTTGTGTCTAAAATGGATAATGCATCCATCCCTTTTACTGCCTACATCCGCAAGACCAAAGTAAATGGGGAAGCGCTCAACCTGGAGGAAAAGGGTGTGTGGAAGGGGCTTGTATATGATGACGTAACCCTGGAGACCAAGCAGGAGTCTGAGGGAGAGTTTGCAAATACCTGTAGGGCACTATAGCACCGAGAGTCGAAACCTAGGCACTCAAGACGAGGCAGCTGGAACTGCTGCGACTAGTATCGAGGACAATACCAGGTGCCACCTGTTGGTGTTCCCGCTGCTACGAGTATGACTTGTATAGAGTCAAAGCCTCCTTGATGTAGTCATCTTTAAGGGACAATTGTTCTATGTCATTGTCTACGTTGGATATCTAGCTCACAGGCTTGTTGAGGTTACGGCTGGACTCTGTACGGTGTAAGGGAAATTTTCAGTCTGAAGCATAGAATTCTATTAAAGTGTCCCTGATGTCCCTCATACAAGAGTTGTCCCCTAAGGCATATGAAAATTGAATAGTTAGTTTGAGGCATTAATAGGGGTTTCCCAATATCTCCCATCTCTTTGACCCGTATGAAGATGTGATGCTCGGTGAACCACCTACCTGTACGTGAATTCTGTCGTGGGGTAATTCCCTCTAACTTAACCTACCTAGTTCCTCCTCTGTGATTTTGGGTCCGCTGTATATTTATGTATTTCACTCTGCTGTGCTACTGTTTTTTTTTGATGATATTGAAGTTTTATGAGGCTAACCCTCCACAACGATTCTAGAAAATCTAATATTTAAAATAAACCGCAACCTGCATTCAAATACCATCCCGTCTGTGTGTTCACTTATTTAGTAGTGAGATGTCTAATCTGTATATGAAAACTAGAATAATGAGCTGATTATTCCCTACTGGTTTTTATTATTAATAATAATAATAATAATAATAATATAATATTAATATAATAATTTATATATTCTATAAAATATAGCCAGTGCATTTCACATGCTCTGCATAAATTCTGGGGTGTTCCTGCATTAACCTTTTACCACGTTCTGAGGACTGAACTGTTTTTTTTTGGGGGGGGGGGGGGAATAAGTCACCAATTTGAGTGTCGCTTAAATTAAATTGGACTTCTCGTATCTGTAACTTTTGTATAAGAAAAAAAACTTGCGTGAAAAAGGTGAATTGCTCAAGGAACAATAAATAATAATGGGTGTAATGTAAAATTTTTATTTGTCCAAAAATTTCTGGTCATTGTAGAGTAGCCGTTCTATGTGTCTGCCACAAGGGGGCAGGTAGTGAGTTGTGCATTACTGTACTATCCTTTATGTCTATATTGCCAGTATAGTCTGACGCAAAGTACAGACAGAACGTTTATACATCCATATCAGTTGTGGCCGCAGTGGAGCTTACAATCTAGTTTACCCTAAATTAGGTACATAATGCAGGGGGGACAAATTTCAGGACTGGTTTATTTACAATCTTTGCAATAAGTATGATTCTTTTTTTTTTTTTAATTTATTGTTTCCTATCGCGGCAAGAAAAATAAATCTCTTACCGCTGACCTTTTATCAGAAAAATATCATCAGGACATCTGAGTAACTCAGCTGTCGCGACGATATTGGCCCCAGGCAGTGAGACTTAACTTGCGTGAACCAGCACAAACACGGGGGATGGGGGAAACTTAGAACTTACACACAGGGAGTGCCCTTGTTGGAATTGCTGTAAGACACTCGTGCCAGGAGACTGCAATGCTAATTACTGTGCCACCAAGCTGTACAAAATGCCATACAGGAAAAACCATGCCTGATTTCTGCATTTTGGGCTCAAAGGGGCAATAGCCAGGTCAACCATGCATGTAGCTTTGCAGAAAACAGGTCTGGTTTGGGATTATTGGGGGAGTAACATAATTGTCCCAATTGGAAATGGTATAGAAAAGTTCTATTTATATATTGTATCACACGGAAAGTGGCAGAAACGTGGTATTTTCCGTTAAACATGATTAATGCTGGCTACACATATTGCGATATCGCAGCGTGTATAGCACAAAACTTATTCTCATGCCCAAAATGATGGAATGCTTATTGAGCATCTTTAGAAATATGATCAAAAGATGACTGCGGATGGCCCCTAATGATACCGAATGGGAAAAGACCACTTGCATGTCATTCAATTTAGCCATCTGTGTGTGGCCAAATTTGCCTGGTGCTTTGAGCTCTGTGTACATTTAACAGTACCAAAAACCAGGCAGTACTCTAGATAAGGGTTTGCTAATTTTCCTTGAGTTATTTTCTGGTTGGATGCCACCAGCCATTCGGTAGTAAAACTAGATATCCCACATGACTAATATAAACATCAATGTTGGGGTCTGGGCTTGTGTCCTACGTCTGCCCAAACCTAGCTCAAAATACCTCTAATAACTAAATGCAGCCACATTACTGCTAATTCCATGAGCGAGTTAACTGGAATAACCATGTAGACTAAAGTTTGTGTTATGCAATGTTGTATCAGCCGCTGTGGGTGTACGTTATGTTTCCATAATCTCATTTGTGCCACATATTAATTAAACTTTAGTAGTAATGAGGCTCTGAGGGGGGGGGGAGAAGTCCTCTGTGTAAGGACTCTGGGGATCCGACTCTTTCATGTAAACATGTTTGCAGATAAGATCCTCCGGGAGAAACCGATGGGCCGTTGGGATCCCGGCAGTTGACTTAATTTCTCTCTTAATTTGTACTCTAACAAAAGATACAGAGAGAGGGAACGTGATTGATAGGTGGAAGTATATTGTCATTATTTATCGGTGTGAACGATTACAAGACTATTGGAGAGATTACGTGTTCAATGCAGTGACTGTAAATGGATTTAAACATTCAATGTAACCAGAATTTGCTTTTATTTAAAAAAACAAAAAAACTACCAAAGTGCAAAGACTAAGGTCCGGTCATGTACACATTAAAAAATGATGATCTAAAACAGGCCTGGCCAAACTATCGCTCTCAAAGCCCCAGAATGCTTTGCCAGTACATGGTTAGCTGATTGCTGGGACTTGTAATTCCACAAAACCTGGAGAGCCTGAGATTGGCCAGGACAGATCTAAATCTAAATGTAACCTGCTACGCAGTGTGTATGTATATAAATAATGTAAAATTATTTATTTTCTCTTGAGCCACCCTCCTGTTGAACGCAGCCAATGATATTGCAAAAGGAATCTATCATCCTGCTCTATTTCTACCTAGTACTGCACCCTAGAGTTAACCTGAAATATCATTTTGGATAACGCAGCAGCCACAAACACCCACAGAATACCCGTCAACTGCTAACTTTTTTTTTTATTTATTTGTTTTGCCAATAAAAATATAATTATATATTTGTGTGTAACCTACCTACTTGTGAGCTGGATTTCAGTGTCAAGTAAATTTGAAAAGACAAACGTCTGAGCTCTGCCAATGCCCCTCCCTTCTCTTGTGTCAGCCAGCGGTAATCGTATAGGTTTTTCTTTGCTGCAAATAAGCTGATAGGTATAAATATTTTGCAACCGTGTGGCAGCAGGAAAATAAATAACAATGTCAAATCATTTTTGTCAATTGGTTGCAATGAATTTAAAAAAAATAAATAAAAGTAGATTAGACACTTGTGGGTTCAGCCTGAGTTGCAAATACTGAGATAATTGATCGGTTTTGCAATCTTAGGGAGGAAATCAATTTGGTGTCCGGTGCCCCGGATGGGTCTCCCAGTCTGCAGAAAAGCATCTAAACGTGTGTTTTTCTGTCTTTCTACACCTGGTTATAGAGATATATAGGTTGGGTTATGGATGGCAAGTGAGGGTTCCTGTAATATGGCCAGAATCAATGGACGCAACATTTACAGGAAGCAGAATTCTGCACTTGCAGACCTAGGGGCTAGATTTACTAAACTGCGGGTTTGGAAAAGTGGAGATGTTGCCTATAGCAACCAATCAAATTCTAGCGGTCATTGTAGTACTGTACTGTAGGGCGTTTTTGACGGGTGAGCTATATTAGATTTGTGCCACATTTATTACTTAAAATTTGGCCAATTAGCGCTCTCTTGATTGACCACAAAACCTCCTCCCACATCAGAGCTGGGTCACTCTTATGCTTTTTTTTGGACAATTTCAGATGTATTTTTACATGGTTCCCAGCTAGGCCAGTCTTAAGCAAAGCTCTCGATGGGGATGACTGCTGCAGCTTCAATCCCGCCTCCAGCCACTATACTCAACTCCATCACAGCGATTGTTGGCCTCTCTGTGGCTCCTCTCGCGGGTTTCCTTGTTTGCACAGAGGGTTTTGAGGGACCACCTTTATCTCTGCAGCGTCTGAATGGGTTGTAGCTGCCATTTACTGGTAATTAGACCAACCGTGACCTCTAGGACATCCAAACACTTATTATAGTCTATTATTTAGTACCCATTTATTAATGTATTACTTTATCTGTGACTGCTTTTTTAGTCCTTTTCACAGCTGTCCTACAGATTCACAACCTGAATAATGATCCCTGATCTGTGGGGTTTTTATCCAGAAACTGTTATGTATGTACTTGTAATGAGTCTAGTTGTGCGCAATCTTGGCCTTCATTTGTCAATTGTTTTTCACCGCTATAAACTTCCACAACACAGGTCCAAGACTTTTATACAAACAGCCTATTCTCTTAAGATGCTTTTATAACATAAAATAAAGACCCACCAAAAAAAATAAACAAAACTAGTTTTGAGTGTCATTTCTTCGCCATAAAAGAACATTTCAGCTTAAGACTTATTCAGCAACCTAAGAGAATTGGTCAGGTACATAAAGTAGTTAATTATTCTCAGTGTACAGGATACATATTAGAACTGTAACCTTGGAGAGTAGATTTACTATAGCTTCTAAAAAGGAAAAGTGGAGGTGTTGCCCCTAGCAACTGGGTTCCGGCTGTCATTTACGTAGTACATTCTAGGAAATAACAGCTAGAATCTGGTTGCTAGGGGCAACACCTCCACTTCCTTTTTAGAAAGCTTAGTAAATCTTAACATTGATCTTATTTTTTTTTTTATTTGTCTACTCTTTTACTATGTAGCCGAACGCCAGCTATGTTAACCAGGGAAGGCTCTCTGTATTGTCATTAAATTGGTTTAAAGACGGGATTTCTGTTGTGTGTACGGCCAAGAAAAGTTTCTTCGAAGGTCTCCAGCTTTATTCAAATATCAAGTTCTGACAAACAAATGGTGCACATATTAGAATTTTTCATATGTAATATATATGACAGTTGTACTTGAGGTGGGCTGTCCTTTATAACTTATCATATCCGGGTGTAGCTAGAAATTACTGTACCTCATAACAAATTTCGGAGAAGCGTTGCCTCCCCAAGCACCATCACTAAACCAGACCCCACACAGGCGGACTGGTCACGCTGAGTGACAGTCTGTGGCAAATTGACTACATTTGGTGCTTTAATGACTAATTAACCAAGTCCTTGCAGCTATCCAAAGACCACATCAATATGCTGCCTGTCCATTTAAAAGCCATATTAATGTTAAAATGATGCACTGGAGGAAACGCGTGAACTTGGGGAGAAAATACAAACTCCACTCGGCTCAGAATAGGATTCAACGCTTATGGCAAAAAAACAAAACAAACTGGTCTCTATACAACAAATCTATATATAATCCTGATTATATAAAGACAATGCTGAAAGATAAAGCAATTTATTTAGTGAAAATTGGGTATAGATAGGCTAGTTAGTCATTGAAAGGGGAAATGTAACGTTTTTCCCCCCTCTGTTTCATTAATGTGGGATTGCTGTGTATACAGGATCTCTGCGGACAGGTTTTGATGAGGACTCTTAACTCTATTATCTTATGCAGACTAACGTCTCTAAAGGCTAGCAATCTAAAATGGGAGAACTTTAGCCAAGAAAGTTCCCGTCCACTGATATGTTAATAGTTGCTGTAGGGTTCAAATGGAAAGCATTAATCAAAGAGCTACTATTCATAAGGCTTGGATGATGCTGAACCAAAAAGCTAGCGATCTAATTGAATATTAGCAGTTTGCTATTTTAGAGTATACTGGGAGACACAATCCCAATTAATTATAAGTCCTGAGGAATGTTATCAAGGTAGAACATCCATCCCCAGGAATGTCAGTTGGGGTAGACTCTTTGGGGATTGGAGGGGGGGTAGAATTTCTTTGATCTCAGGTCAAGGATTCAGAGACAGGTACTTCCTGCATTTCTGGGCTTGAGTCTCCACCAGCTGCACTTCTGATATGTGTGTAAATGAGGCAGGTTTCAGTAACACTGCATATATCACAGAATGGGTCTATTTAAATACCACTGAATAGAATGAAGTCATTAAACCTCCCGCTGGGGACAGACAAAGGGGACTAAATCTTATGGAGGGAAGAGTCTATACACCCTGCATAGATAGGAAAGGTCACCTCGGTGTTACCAACACAAATGGAGTACAGTTTACAGAGATAGTGATGTACAGCCAACTCTGGTTCATTTGTCCTCTGAAATAAATGTTAATCTACAATACTAAGCTGTTAATCCCCGTACACTTATGGGGATTTATGAATCCCTCCATTCATAATACTTATTTGTATGGGACAAGGTAACCCCCTTGTAAATGATATAAGGATTTTAAGAGTTAAGCTGGGTACACACTACAAGTTTTTCAGCCAATCAGGCCAATCACACTATAAACAACCCTTTGGTCCGATATCACATTACCTCATCGTATCGTTTCATTTGATTTGATAAACGGACTAAAAATCTCGTTCAACGATGGAACAATGTCATTCCGATCCTGCAGTGCGTCTGCACTCAGGACCGGCAGTGTCCATAGATCTCTATGGAGTGCGCAGCGTCGCCATCTTTTCAGCCGATGGTTATGACGGATGAAGAGCACAGATCTGACCGTTAATCATGTAAAACGTGTATAGTGTGTACACAGGGATCTGCTGCTGATCGGGACATTCAGTCATTGGTAAAATCTTTAACAATATCACATCAGGAGACACTTTCTGTGGTGTGTTACCAGCCACACCAAAGTCCTCTGACCATATAAATGTGCAGTTTCCAACAGTTTAGGAAAGTGTACAGGGGTGATCTTTGCAACTGTATACTGTGAATGTCCTTAAGATGGGTAATTATTTAGGTAAAGAAAATAAATATATATCAAATTGCAAATGAGGGAGCCTCGTTCTCTAGGATCTTCTTAACTAATCCTAGCTGAAACAAACACCCCTGTAATATCGCAATGTACTGTCGTTTCATTTTATTATTCCATTGTAATTCCTACAATAGAGCAAAATACTAACATTACCCAATGCTCCAAGGTAGCTGCTATGACTCGATTAGAAGCTGATACCAAGAGAATGGTCTTAGTAGAAGAGAGATCTAGTGATACCAAAGACTCGGTACTCCTACAAAATACAGATATCTCAGGGCAAGTCTATAAATCGTCATAGGTATAATAATTTGAGATTTATAGGCATAACTGAGAATACAAAAGGCACAGAACTCTTTGAATACCTTCAGAAAGACCTAATGTGGAGAGGAAACTGGTCTTGGTTAATGAAGCTCATAGACCGAGCTCGGAACGTTCTATGGGGTAAATGTATCAAGCTGCGAGTTTCCGGCGGGTTTGAAAAAGTGGAGATGTTGCCTATAGCAACCAATCAGATTCTAACTGTCATTTATTCAGTACATTCTACAAAATGACAGTTAGAATCTGATCGGTTGCTATAGGCAACATCTCCGCAGCTTGATAAATTTACCCCACAGTGTTGATCAGGGAAGTGTAAGAGAGCACGTTATACACAGGAACGTACTAGACACATTATCACACAGGTCATCTAATAACTGGGATAGAGTCAAAGAAAAATTTAGTTCTAATGCTAGAAATATTTGTTCTTTAGATATATTTATTCATCACTACTCGCAGTAATGTGATCAATGTTTGGAAGGAACATTTAAAAAAAAAAGTTAAGAAGAAGCAAAATAGACCGGACAATAAATCTATAGGGTCCTTAATACCGTTGTTTACAGCAGGGGGTCTTAATGGAGCTGGTTTTGCGGCACGTATGAGAGTTTTGTTTATTTTTGAAAATCAGGATTACGCCAGGGCATACTGGCACTTGTGGTTCCCCAAGCACCCGCAGGTCCTGCCAGCCAGGGGTATGATGGAGCTTGTGTTGCTTCAACTGATAAAAGTCGCCTTTCCATATAAAATGTATTTAAACACAACCGAAAATAAATGAAATTAAGTGACGTTAAATACAAACATCTGTTGTTGCCATCCTCTTTATCTGCCAGTTGTCCACATATAAATGTCAATCAAGTAATGCGAATAGATGGCCGTGACTTTGTATAATTTATCCGAGACGTTGATGAATTTAGTGCTTTCGGACGGAGGGGTGAATATGCAATTAGCCAATCGGAAGCAGCTAGATGCCGTGGCTGATAATCTTCATCGTTCTGTATATTTACACCAGTCGTCCAGCATCCGCGAGAGATTATCATCAACATTTATTTATATAGCGCCAGCAGATTCCGTAGCGCTTCACAATTGGGAAGAAACATTAATAAAACAATACTGGGTAATACATACAGACAGAGAGGTAAGAGGGTTCTGCTCACAAGCTTACAATCTATAGGACAATGGGAGTTTGAAACACAAGGGTAAGTGCTACATCATATTGCACAATGTACCAGCTAGAATGTAAAGGTAAAAAGTATTTAGTGGGCTGTGTGATCAGTTACACAGTCATGTTGGTCAGAGGGTTGTTGTCTTGTGTTAGCTGTGTAGAGGGTGGTAATAGGGTAACCTAGGGAGTTTAAGATGCTGGTTGAGGAATATTATAAGCTTGTCTGAAGAGGTGGGTTTTCAAAGAACGCTTGAAGGTTTGAAGACTAGAGGAAAGTCTTACTGTGCGAGGGATACACCTACTAACAGGCGTCACTGCGCGTGCGTCCACACAGTAGCGCTCTACCGCACCGGACGCAGTTGGAGACGTCCAATACCTATGTGGATCATAAATTCGCAAAAGAACGCACAGGAAAATAAGACTAAAATCTTGCGTTATTGTTACCTAATAATAATAAAGGCATTAATGTTAAGACTGTAAAGAAAAATAAAATAAAAAGTTTATTTTTTTTCATGAAACACATTTATTTGGATGTTGTTAATTTCTACTGAACATAAAATACATTATTACAGTTGCTCCTGATTGCAAACACATGTTATAGCATGCATATGCAGTAGTTATGTATCTTGATGAATTAGTCCCAATGTGTTGTCTTATTTAACACCGGTACAAGATGTTCTCCAAGAGTTTTAAAAATGTAAAACATATATTTTAAAAAAAATTAACATATGTAAAAACCATTAAACATTAATAAATGATTTATTAAAAAAAATAAAAAATTTTCCAATGATTTTTATTTGTTGAAGTGACGCCACTTTACTTGTTAAATATTCTCCACCTTGCTTCACGGCCAGTTATACACAAGTGCAAAATGTTCTCTTAGAGTAATACGCAGGCATTACTTGTCTTCTTGTGTTATACAAAGCTACAGGATGCTCTCTGTGTGTTATATACAGATGCAAGATCTTCTCTTGTGTTGTAACAATGCACAAGAGGTTCTATTTGTACTGTACACAGGTACAAGGATGCTCTCTTAACGGAATACACAGGTATAAAGAGACTGTAAGTAGTACGTTTTACTCCTATACAAGCATAATTTATTATCAGTGTAATACGCAGGTAAAATACGTTCCCTTAGTATTACACACAGATAGTGATAGAAAACAGAACCGGATCATACATCATAGAACTCAGGCACATTCAATTAATCTTCCAGCGCAAAGGACACTTACTGCAGCCTACGAGGGAACGGGGCGTTTGACCATCGTCAAGGGCGTGTCAATAATGAGCGCACACAGCAGCGTCCGATTCAAACTCCAGGCATTCCTCAGGTTCTTGTTTTTTTGCTGTATTTCTTGTTCCAGCTACAGGGCTAGTCTAAGTCCTGATCAGTAGTGATGACAGTCTTGTTGCATGCTATAACATGTGTTTGTAATCAGGTGCAACTGTAAAAATGGATGTTATGTTCTGTGGACATTAATAACATCCTAATGTATTAAAAGATGACATTAATTGAATATTTTTTTTCTGTGCGTTCTTTTGAGAATGTATAATCCACATAGGTTTTGGACGTATCCTGCAGTGTCTTGTATAGTATAGCAGAGTGGACTTAGACCCGATTTCAATAGCGCACGGATCTTCAGATCTGTTCCTTGTTGAACTCAAGCATGCGCAGAAACGAACGCACGTTGCGCTCTGTATGAATGAGGCCCTAAATATCTACCCACAGAGGTTTTTATGACCACATGGAACACTCAAGTGGGCTAGAAACATAGAATTTGACGGCAGATAAGAACCGCTTGGCCCATCTAGTCTGCCCATACTTTCACCTATGGTAACCTCAAACCCTATTTGATCCTTAGATCTCTGCAAGGATATCCTTATGTCTATCCCAAGCATGTTTAAATTGCTCTACTCTATTATCCTCTACCACCTCTGATGGAGGCTATTCCACTTATCTACTACCCTTTCTGTGAAGTGTTTTTTCCTCCAATTTCGATTACAAAATAGAACCACCGCACTCATGAGGCCAAAACTACCTGAACTGGTAATGCTACTAGTAACTAAACAAGGTATCCCTCTTCGATGTTAACAGTAAATAACAACATACAAATTACCGCGCTCATACCAGATATGTATCGATAAAAAGTGACGTTAATACTACTAGAAATAAAGATGAAGTCCCAATTAGGAATGGATATCAAATAACTAAGATAACGGTAAAACCACGTATACAAATGTATTTGCAAAGGAATTAGAATTTAATGTTGCTAAGACCATACGAAAAAAAAAGCAATAACAAAGTACATATTGCAATAAAATACACAATGCTAAAGAATTATAGGGCAAAATACTAATTACATTAATAACCTGCAAAAATTATCAACACATAAAAACAGCTACGAATAATTAAAATGAGACAATGATTATAAAGTGCATAACGCCATGATATCATCATCTATTTATTTATATAGCGCCACTAATTCCGCAGCGCTGTACAGAGAACTCACTCACATCAGTCCCTGCCCGGTTGGAGCTTACAATCTAAATCCCCTAACATACAGACAGACAGACTCAGAGAGGATAAGGACAATTTGATAGCAACTAATTAACCTACCAGTATGTTTTTGAAGTGTGGGAGGAAACTGGAGCACCTGGAGGAAACCCACGCAAACACGGAGAGAACATACAAACTCCATAAGACCATGGTTGGGAATCAAACTCATGACCCCAGCGCTGTGAGGCAGAAGTGCTAACCACTGAGCCACCATACTGCCCATGATATACGGTACAACCTTAGTAATTGTACCAATAATTAAAGGCCGGTTGCAAAGGAAGGTCAAGAAAGACCCTTCAAGCACCATAAAAATCACATAGTTGTCTCTATTGATGGAGAAAGAACCGTAGGCCAGGTACAAGTTGGTGGATGAACAAATTTGTATCAATGTAAATTAATTTGTATATCCACGTAGACCAATGTTTATGGATTCCAAAAAACCCTAAACAGTTCGAAGTCCCGTAATGTTGGTAAAATCGGAAGGTTGACTTACTGATACACAAGTTGTACCAATCCAGTGTTAACAAATTGTGCAAATAAGAATGTGTAAGTACTTGCTATGCATTGTAAAATCAATGATCTTTGCTGGGTACCCAGGTTAGTAGAGATGTTAGAGCTCCGACACGGAATGTCCACACGTGCGTTCAACCGTGGAACTCACGGGCCGTTTGCCGCTTCCTGTATCGGTGACTTCAGTTCAAGGGGTGAAACCCAACGCGTTTCGTCTCCTACGAGAGACTTTTTCAAGGGAAAATGGAATGGAGTTGGCGAGAACCTCCTGTATTGATATGTCCCGCGGTGTTTCAATTGGTTCATCGTAGGCAATCTAATAAGTGGTACATCATGAAGGCTGGCCAAGCCTAATTATGTTCAATTTTACCACTTATCTTCCGGTTAAGCCATAGGGATATATTTACTAAACTGCGGGTTTGAAAAAGTGGAGATGTTGCCTATAGCAACCAATCAGATTCTAGCTGTCCTTTTGTAGAATGTACTAAAGAAAGGATAACTAGAATCTGATTGGTTGCTATAGGCAACATCTCCACTTTTTTGAACCTGCAGTTTAGTAAATATACCCCATAGTCTCTAAGTCAGTTTGTAACATGACATGGTTTACAATTATAGCAGCAAAAATCGCCAGTACAGGATGAAGGTCAAAAGGGTGAATGAAGGAATTGCCTATTATGATTCTGAAAACCAAAACTGGTATCAGTTGTACCAAAGACTAAAGCATCAAAATCATTTCTTAACAAGAAAAATGTCTAGAGAGATGCAATTACTCTAGTGTGGTTAAAACATTAATATTGTACAAAATTAGCGAGTGGGGAATTGGTAGATATTCATCAATTTACAAATTTGGTGGTATTGTACATAATAATGGTACACTAAAAAAATATTAATGCTAATCATATATGCCTAAATGAAGAGTCTACAAACTTTCAAGCGTTCTCTGAAAACCCACCACTTCAGACAAGCTTATAAAATTCCTCAACCACCCTCTTAACCTCACTACATTAGCCTATTACCACCCCTTACACAATTTCACACAAGACAACTACCCCCTGACCAACATTGTTGTGTGACGGGATCATTTAGCTTATGAGTGACTTTTACCTTTACAGTCTGGCTGGGCCGAAATGCAAAATGTAGACTTAACCTCATGTATCAAACTCCCATTGTCCCATAGATTGTAAGCTTGCGAGCAATGGCCTTCTCACCTCTTTGTCTGTTCTACCCAGTTTGTTTATTAGTTTACTGTGTTTGTCCCCAATTGTAAAGCGCTATGGAATATGTTGGCACTATATAAATAAATGATGATGATGGTAAGCAATATCAAATGGTGAAGTCATGTCTAATCTGGTTCATTATAACAGTCCTTACATATTTATAATTGTATTATTGGTTATTAATTGCAGCATATACTTCCCTTTCTGAATGGGATTTAGGCCGTAATAATGTCCTAAGCTAAACTAACTGATCACTTTTCTTGTCTCTCTATTAAATAAATCTAAAGGCAAACACCTAAATTGGAAATATAGTCAATAATCTATTGCATCAAAAATCAATAGTCTGTATCAGGAATATAATATGTGCTGGCGCATGTTGGAGATGAAGAATTCTTTCTCTATCAATAGAGACAATTATGTGATTTTTATGGTACTCGACAGGTCTTTTTTTGACTTTGCTTTCCAAACGGCCTTTAATTATTGGTACAATTAGTAAGATTGTACCATATATCATGGCGTTGTGCGCTTAATAATCGTTATCTCATTTTAATTATTCGTAGCTGTTTTTACGTGTTGATCATTTTCACGGGTTATTAATGTAGTTAGTATTTTGTCCTATAGTTCTTTAGCATTGTGTATTTTACTGCTATATGTTGTTTGTTATTGCTTTCGTATGGTTTTGTCAACATTAAATTCTAATTCCTTTGCAAATACATTTGTATACGTGGTTTTACCGTTGTCTTAGTTATTTAATATTCATTCCTAATTAGGACTTCATCTTTGTTTCTTGTAGTATTAACATCACTATTTTTCCATACATATCTGGTATGAGCGCAGTAATTTGTATGTTGTTATTCCCTCTGAACCTACTTCCCCCCAGTGTCAGTACATGTCCTCGTGTTCTAATACTTCTCTTCCCCCCAGTGTCAGTACATGTCCTCGTGTTCTAATACTTCTCTTCCCCCCAGTGTCAGTGCATGTCCTCGTGTTCTAATACTTCTCTTCCCACCAGTGTCAGTACATGTCCTCGTGTTCTAATACTTCTCTTCCCCCCAGTGTCAGTACATGTCCTCGTGTTCTAATACTTCTCTTCCCACCAGTGTCAGTACATGTCCTCGTGTTCTAATACTTCTCTTCCCTCCAGTGTCAGTACATGTCCTCGTGTTCTAATACTTCTCTTCCCCCCCAGTGTCAGTACATGTCCTCGTGTTCTAATACTTCTCTTCCCCCCCAGTGTCAGTACATGTCCTCGTGTTCTAATACTTCTCTTCCCCCCAGTGTCAGTACATGTCCTCGTGTTCTAATACTTCTCTTCCCCCCAGTGTCAGTGCATGTCCTCGTGTTCTAATACTTCTCTTCCCCTCAGTGTCAGTACATGTCCTCGTGTTCTAATACTTCTCTTCCCCCCAGTGTCAGTACATGTCCTCGTGTTCTAATACTTCTCTTCCCCCCAGTGTCAGTACATGTCCTCGTGTTCTAATACTTCTCTTCCCCCCAGTGTCAGTGCATGTCCTTGTGTTCTAATACTTCTCTCCCCCCCAGTGTCAGTACATGTCCTCGTGTTCTAATACTTCTCTTCCCCCCAGTGTCAGTACATGTCCTCGTGTTCTAATACTTCTCTCCCCCCCCAGTGTCAGTACATGTCCTCGTGTTCTAATACTTCTCTTCCCCCCAGTGTCAGTACATGTCCTCGTGTTCTAATACTTCTCTTCCCCCCAGTGTCAGTACATGTCCTCGTGTTCTAATACTTCTCTTCCCCCTCAGTGTCAGTACATGTCCTCGTGTTCTAATACTTCTCTTCCCCCCAGTGTCAGTACATGTCCTCGTGTTCTAATACTTCTCTTCCCCTCAGTGTCAGTGCATGTCCTCGTGTTCTAATACTTCTCTTCCCCCCAGTGTCAGTACATGTCCTCGTGTTCTAATACTTCTCTTCCCCTCAGTGTCAGTGCATGTCCTCGTGTTCTAATACTTCTCTTCCCCCCAGTGTCAGTACATGTCCTCGTGTTCTAATACTTCTCTCCCCCCCCAGTGTCAGTACATGTCCTCGTGTTCTAATACTTCTCTTCCCCCCAGTGTCAGTACATGTCCTCGTGTTCTAATACTTCTCTTCTCCCCCAGTGTCAGTACATGTCCTCGTGTTCTAATACTTCTCTTCCCCCCAGTGTCAGTACATGTCCTCGTGTTCTAATACTTCTCTTCCCCCCAGTGTCAGTACATGTCCTCGTGTTCTAATACTTCTCTTCCCCCCCAGTGTCAGTGCATGTCCTCGTGTTATAATACTTCTCTTCCCCCCATTGTCAGTGCATGTCCTCGTGTTCTAATACTTCTCTTCCCCCCAGTGTCAGTACATGTCCTCGTGTTCTAATACTTCTCTTCCCCCCAGTGTCAGTACATGTCCTCGTGTTCTAATACTTCTCTTCCCCCCAGTGTCAGTACATGTCGTCGTGTTCTAATACTTCTCTTCCCCCCAGTGTCAGTGCATGTCCTCGTGTTCTAATACTTCTCTTCCCCCCAGTGTCAGTACATGTCCTCGTGTTCTAATACTTCTCTTCCCCCCAGTGTCAGTACATGTCCTCGTGTTCTAATACTTCTCTTCCCCCCAGTGTCAGTACATGTCCTCGTGTTCTAATACTTCTCTTCCCCCCAGCGTCAGTACATGTCCTCGTGTTCTAATACTTCTCTTCCCCCCCAGTGTCAGTACATGTCCTCGTGTTATAATACTTCTCTTCCCCCCAGTGTCAGTACATGTCCTCGTGTTATAATACTTCTCTTCCCCCCAGTGTCAGTACATGTCCTCGTGTTATAATACTTCTCTTCCCCCCAGTGTCAGTACATGTCCTCGTGTTATAATACTTCTCTCCTCCCCAGTGTCAGTACATGTCCTCGTGTTCTAATACTTCTCTTCCCCCCAGTGTCAGTACATGTCCTCGTGTTCTAATACTTCTCTTCCCCCCAGTGTCAGTACATGTCCTCGTGTTCTAATACTTCTCTTCCCCCCAGTGTCAGTACATGTCCTCGTGTTCTAATACTTCTCTTCCCCCCAGTGTCAGTACATGTCCTCGTGTTCTAATACTTCTCTTCCCCCCAGTGTCAGTACATGTCCTCGTGTTCTAATACTTCTCTTCCCCCCAGTGTCAGTGCATGTCCTCGTGTTCTAATACTTCTCTTCCCCCCAGTGTCAGTACATGTCCTCGTGTTCTAATACTTCTCTTCCCCCCAGTGTCAGTACATGTCCTCGTGTTCTAATACTTCTCTTCCCCCCAGTGTCAGTACATGTCCTCGTGTTCTAATACTTCTCTTCCCCCCAGTGTCAGTACATGTCCTCGTGTTATAATACTTCTCTTCCCCCCAGTGTCAGTACATGTCCTCGTGTTATAATACTTCTCTTCCCCCCAGTGTCAGTACATGTCCTCGTGTTATAATACTTCTCTCCTCCCCAGTGTCAGTACATGTCCTCGTGTTCTAATACTTCTCTTCCCCCCAGTGTCAGTACATGTCCTCGTGTTCTAATACTTCTCTTCCCCCAGTGTCAGTACATGTCCTCGTGTTCTAATACTTCTCTTCCCCCCAGTGTCAGTACATGTCCTCGTGTTCTAATACTTCTCTTCCTTTGTAGAATGTTTCCCTCCTGCACCTTGTTATAACCTTTGATATATATGAAAGTTTCTATCATGTCCCCCGTTCCCTTCTCTGCTCCAAACTAAACATAATAAGATCTTTTAGTCTCTCCGGGTAAGTTTTGTGTTGTAGACCATGCCCCATGCTAATTGCCTTTCTTTGTACAGTCTGTAATGTATTATATCCTTCTGGAGATACGGCCTCCAGAACTGAACACAGTATTCTAGATGAGGCCGTACCAATGACCTATACAGTGGTATTATTACTTCTTTCTTTCTGCTACTGATTCCTCTCCCTGTGCAACCAAGCGTCTGCCCGGGCTCACCCTCAATGGGTTATCCCACCTTTATGGAGAATTCTTTTGTTTTTTTCCAGAGATTTTATAAACACTCTGGAAACCTTTACATTACAAGAATCGTTCAGATCCTTTACAATCAATCATCCTGTGTGTGTCCTTCTCATCAAGCTAACATTCACCAATGTGGTCTGCGAATGACCAGATCTCATTCAATTTGGTCTCTGGCGCAAAAAATCAGCATTGACCGCGTCATTAGACGCTTCAGCCAAGTGATGGGAAAGGCCGGTCTGTAGCTAGCGTTAGGAAAGGGCTTGTATTAATGAAGTTGGAAAATTGAGTAATTAAGTCTAAAAATGGACTTATCCTTTCAAAATATGATATGATGTGAATGAGTTCTCTGTACAGCGCTGCGGAATTAGTGACGCTATATAAATAACTGATGATGATGATTTGGTATTGTAGGTAAGTGATCCAGGTAGGTACTGGTCTCAGCGTTTTACAGATGTATGAGATATCAGTCTGCTAGTAGACTCCAGTATTTGATATCCAAAGCAGACAGGACAATGGTTTCAGCCTAGGAATGAGGTAAAAATGTTTCCTTCGCTATCAGCCCATCTTCCTGTCTCCTCTGAGGCCTCTCGCATACACATTAGTCCTGATTGCATTCCACACAGGATTTCTTCCTGATCACCATTTCTTTGAAGCTGCAGGGGTGTTAGAATTCAATGCCAAATTCACCTCCTTCATCCTAACCTACCTGGTGAGAAGATCCTGGAGCTGTTTGTGATGGTAATGAGATCGGCAAATGTCAGAGCATCAACTGAAACCCTAAAATATATGTTTATTTGGATATCAGTAACCTACACACAGAACCAGTGATAGTAATATGGCTCCGGGATTTTCCACCAAGGACGCTGGACGTGAATATATTTCTATTGATTGCATTTCAAAAATAAATCGACCTGGTCAATAAAATGAATGTGGAACGTGGACCCCTATGAGCATTTTTCAGTTTATTTCTACTGTAACGTTTTGGACGTAACGTACACAATTTCCGGTGGCGTTTGTAGTACTATCCAGCATAGGCATGTACTCCCAAGCACTTAATGCTGGCCTTGCCATGCTGGTATCTGTAGTGCACCCCAGACAAGATGCCTTAGACATTGTGTTTTTGCATTAATTAGCACACACCCACTGCTCCAAGGGTGGGGCAAGAGCCCTAGGGGAAAATGTATGAAGCTGGGGGTTTGAGAAAGTGGAGATGTTGCCTATAGCAACCAATCAGACTCTAGCTGTCATTTTTGTAGAATGTACTAAATAAATGACAGCTAGAAGCTGATTGGTTGCTATAGCCACTTTTTCAAACCCGCAGCTTGATAAATCCCCCCCCTGGTGTCTCTCAGCTAAGGGCTGGTTATATCCAAGGGACCCCTTTTGATTTTTTCCAGACACCAACCAAAATGAAGCTACTTGTTTATAGACACACAGATATTTTTTTCATGAAGATGATTAGATTATTGTCCATGTCACCTACTGTCTTAACTAAAGCTGTCCCCACGCACAGTGGTTTAGACGGGTCAATGTAGTTGTTTAGAATCAAACTGGCCCAAATTCCAGGAATCTAGATCAATATCTGATAGGGATCAATTAGATGTTGATCAGAATCGCCTGAAAATCCGGCCGACTGCGGACTGCTGGTGTGTGTTCGGCCTGAGTGTCGTATTACAACCTGTCCAATAGTCTGCCAGGTCGAACACCCGCTCTTGGGCACACTCAGTTGCTGTTCTATGGAATCATTCACATCCTAGCCATAGGAGCTTACAGTCTACATTCCCTGCCGCGCACACACTATGGTCCATTTATCATATTGGGCAGCACAGTGGCTCAGTGGTTAGCACTTCTGCCTCACAGCACTGGGATCATGAGTTCGATTCCCGACCACGACCTTATCTGTGAGTATGTTCTCCACGTGTTTGCGTGGGTTTCCTCCGGGTGCTCCGGTTTCCTCCCACACTCCAAAAACATACTAGTAGGTTAATTGGCTGCTATCAAAATTGACCCTAGTCTGTCTGTCTGTGTCTGTGTTTGTGTGTGTGTGTGTGTGTGTGTGTGTGTGTGTGTGTGTGTGTGTGTGTGTCTATATTAGGGAATTTAGACTGTAAGCTCCAATGGAGCAGGGACTGATGTGAGTTCTCTGTACAGCGCTGCGGAATTAGTGGCGCTATATAAATAAATGATGATGATGATTTATCAGCAGCCAATTAACCTACCAGTATGTTCTTGGAGCACCCGGAGGAAACACGGGGAGAACACACAGATAAGGCCCTGGTGGGACTCAAACCCAGCCACCGTGCTGAAGTACTTGCATCTTGTAACATTCACTGCCCGCACCCATTTGATATGTTTGTAAAACTTAGGTTTGGCCTACGCTCCCCTCAGAAACGCCATCTCTTGTTTTTAATACTGAGTAGTCACTATTAATTATTCCTCAATGTCTGCTCTTAAAAAAAAAAAAAAATTAAACTATGCATTTTAAGTTTGGAAAGTGCTTAATGCGTTTTTTTCACTCAGTGAACAAGCACAAAAAGTAAATGTATTTTATATAACTAATAATAATCTGCACATATTTATAATGCAGTCAGACAGTTCTTGTGTCCTGAATTCCCACCGCTGTTGTCATTGCATTGTGATATGTAGTAAGAGATGTTTGTGTGCACAATGACTACAGCACAGAAGTGTAGGATGCATAAGAAAACTCTCCCCCACAAAATTGCAGTTTAGAAACTTTCAGTTCTGATAGGTTTCTGAAACCTTTCTGTCTTTATTATATGAAACACATATTTTTTAGAGATGCTCAGGCTCGGTTCCTCGAGAACCGAACACACCCAAACTTAAGGGATCCGAGTACCGAGCCGTCGCACGCCCTCGAAATTGAAAACGAGGCAAAACGTCATCGTGATGTTATCGGATCTCGCGAGTAATGAATTCCTTTTTAAGATCCAACATAGCGAGGGGTGGGAGGGAGGGCAGACCCCCATTTTTCTTTTCTGCCACTGCTGTGTGCCAATGTGTCCTAGATGTGCTAGGAACCGCCGTGTGTTTGTGTCATTGCTCTGTCGCTTACCATCCAGCCAGGTCGCTGCAGTATTTGTCCGAAATTGTATGAAAATAATATTGTGACCTGTGAGGTGGTCAAAATTGAATGCAAATGACTTGAAATTAGTGTTACTGAGGTTAATAATAATGTAGGAACAAAAAACAGAGCAAAATTATGTGATTTTAGCATATTTTAGTTTTTTTTCCAAAAAATTCAAAACCAAAACACACGAGGGTGGTTTTGGCAAAAACAAAACACAAAGCTAATCCAGATCCAAAACCAAAACCGGTTCACGGGGGTCAGTGAGCATCTCTAATATTTTTTCTATGTAATCTGTCTACATATGCAGTGATGTTATGAATTTCAATTTAACAATTGATGTTTCGGTGAAAACGACCACATTATCTAATATAATCTACACTCTGGTTTCACCAATTTGGCTCCAACTGTCCCTATTTTCCATAGTGATTTATTGCTGTGTTATTAAATAACCAATTTCATTCATTTTATATCACCTTCAATAAAATACTCTTTAGAAATGAAACACTGAAGAGTATAAAATTATTTAAACATTGTATTTCCTGCCCCTCTGCCATGCAGAAAAAAAATACTACGATAAAATATAATTAAACTTGTATTATTGGAGAGTATAATTCAATAATTAATCATTGGGATCTTAATGTATGTCTTTGGAAGCAGCTAAGGTTGGTTCCTATAAACCTCTCTTTGCAGAACTATGATGTATAGCATAATATTATATATTTGGCATATCTAAAATATATCAAATAAATAATATTTATTTTTACATAGTCTATTTCCTAATTGTTTGATGTTTTAGCAATAATGTATTTAATACACAGAGCAAACGGTAAATTAATGACATGATTATTTAAAAACTGAGCCTTAGATCATAAAACTGAATTAGGGACATTATTTTAGGTCCCGGATGAGTGAGGTTAATAAAGATTTTGGGGGACACATCTGCTGGGTTTTATAATTTGCATCATGACACAATGATTGTCCAGGACACAGGATATCTCATATACATATAATTACAGCTTTATGGCTGAAATTGACCCCATAGGTGGATTAAATAGACCTTGTGGTTGGTTTAGTGCCACTTAATCAGCATAAGAGACTTTGAGGTGGGTTTAACTTGCCAATTAAATATTGAATATTCAGCCAGAGAGCAATTTGCAATTTAAAAGAAGCAAACAGATAAGGACAAAGGTGTTGATATGAAATGTAGATTAGGTCTCCCTCCTCTCAGAGCAGGTTTAAACTAGACCCTAGGCAAGAAACTTCCCCAGTCATATGCATTAATGGCCATCTCCTATTAAACATGTCTAACAGCACAGAACTTCAAAGTCATTCTGCCCAACATCATATGGGATCCAAACCCACTGAAATTTTGATAGGACAATAATAATAATAATATCGCTAGATTGCAAGCTCTTCGGGGCAGTGGTTCCCTTTCTATGTAAGCTTCTTGAGAAAGTGACTTCCGTTATATCAACCAAAACTGTTAATTCATTTTTTGCAGCAGCTTGATTTATACCACTAGATTGTAAGCTTCTTGAATCAGTGAATTCCATTGATCTAGTAATCTTGCAAGCTCTTTGGGAAAACAGCCGTTTGTCATTATTATTAGTATACCGTGGCTTCCATTACACTTCATCCTCCCAAATGTCCCGATTTTATAAGGGCAGTGACCCTTTTTCCATTCAAAATCTTGGGTACTTATTTTCAAATAACGATTATTCCTGATCATCCCAAATTAACAGGGCAAACGTTCCTGTAACTGATTTACCTTATCTGGGATCCAAATTAAAGCATGGGATGAATATTGTGAATTCTGCAAACTGCAGGTCCCAGGGGGTGCCCCACATTTTTAATTTAATAATCATGGGACCCCTAATTATACCACAAGACTGATCATTGCTTCTTAGACTCTCATTAAACTCACTCATCCTTATACACCTGTAATGTCATTTCCTGGGGACAAACACATCCGTGACGTCTTTAGACTGTAAGCTCTTTGGATACCAGAAATAGTTCAGGGTCTCCTTTTATGCAGCTAGATTTCCGCCAAATTGTAGGATATTTGGGACTGCATTTAACTGATAGTTTTAGTATGTAAGCTGTTAAGAGAATTGTGTATTTAAATTTGGTGTATTATCGGTGTTTGTGGCCATTTAAAAATCTCCAAAGATTTGGCCGCGTAGCGCAAATTCTCATTTTGTATCATTACTGTTTCTGCACAATTGCACAGATTCTAAAATACTTTCTATGGACATTCTGCCGATACATCATTAGCGACTCTCGGTGGACATTGCCGCACTACAACCCCCAGCATGACAATTTTATTGACTGTGAATTGAAGACACTTTTGTGCATTTTAAATACACCTCCTCAACATGTATTAACTTGCAAAAGTCCAGCAAATGAAAAGACAGAAAATATAGCCCCCAACGTCCCCTCAATCTTAAAATTAAATACCGGACCACAAGCTTAGAAATGGTTCTGCAAAAGCGACTGCACAGAGTCACTTCAAAACTGCGCCATGTGGGTATATGGACCTTGGCATACGGGGGTCAAATTGTCACCAATTGAAATGCACTGTGCGTTTGGATATTGGGCTCACTCATAACTTACACCCATATTTTAAAAGTTGAGTGCATCTTATTCTTACGTCTGCTTACACTTAGGTTAGGAGCGCTCACGTCTAAGTTCAGCGTAGAGATGAAAGTCAACAACACCTATCTGAGGTGCGTCCATATTTAGTGTAATCCACATCCCATAAGCCTAGTGCAATTTTTATTTTACTTGATGATGATTCATCTTATATATATATGTGTGTATATATATATATATATATATATATATATATATATATATATATATATATATACTGTAAATCAGACCAATTCTGTATGACCTTCTGGTAGACCTTTAGTGACTGTTTTATGTGCTTATATATATATATATATATATATATATATATATATATATATATAAAAAAACACTCTCTAAACATATACATTACACCTTGCATATTAATCGATCACTACTCAAAACATTGACTGTACAATGTAGGGTTGGCCTCTAGTCTCAAGAACCTCCACTTAATTAGTGAATAGATGACAATTTCAGGAGCAGATCAGCCAATTCAGCTTTAAGGATGTAAACATCCCCTATTGTCTTGCAGAGGACCTTTTGAATGCAAGTTCCCACCATGAATAGATTTCAATCTCTATTTTAATTCAACATTTGGTTCCAAAGAGTCTCTTTAATCAGACTCTGCCCCCCCCCCCATGTGTTCAGAGTTAACAATACTCCCCCCCCCCCCCCTTCCAGTGATATGCAAAGCAATGAGATGACATAGTCTGAACTTGATTGGACGGGGGTGTTCCCTGGAGCCCTTTAAAAGGCTGAAGGTTTGCAACAGTTATCAGGAGAACATCCAGACAGGTAAGCTGAAGACATCTCAAGGCTTTGTTCTCCTTATTGTTGAGTTGTGTCCTCTGCTCTCTAAACTTCTCCCTAGGCTTGGTCAGGTTTCTCAGGCACAACCATACCTGGCTGTTCACCTCCTAAACTCTACAGATATTTTATATTAGTTTCAATGTTTTCCATTCTACATTATAGACTATTTGGGCCACCTAGTTGCAAGTCTAAGTGAGAGCTCCCTCTTGTCTTCTTCTAGGGCTACTTCTTAGGCTGATTTGTGTAAAATTCATGTTCCTTTCCAGTTTTAGGCGATGGTCTTCCTAAAATCTGTGTGCAAAATGCTCCGAAAAAAAGCCCTTACCTGTGTATTATCAACTGGGTAAGTGCTTTCTTTTTGGGGCATTTTGTGTGTAGAGGAGCATCGAGGTCGACGGTCTTCTGCTTGTGTCGTTTCAATAATATGTTCAATCATTTTCCTTCTGTATAAGGGGTGGTCGGAGAGAGGGTCACGGACATGTGGGGTACATCTTTTCTAATTTAGGGAGCATTTTTACCTTGGTGTCTAGGGCAGCACAAATTATAAACACAGCCCTAAGCGTTGTTTGTGGATCTTCAGGTGACATTCGCACAGTGTTGTGTAATATCTCTCTTGGAATCCATAACCACAGATTTTCCAATGTTTTGTTTTCTAGAGTCACTACCAGTGGGGATCTAAATGGCGTCATCAGTCAGCAGTGAACACCTCGGACCACCACCCAGGAGAGGGTCCTACTTGCTGAGATCTGGGACTTTGGGACTTGGGTTTGTAAAATGCTTTCTGCAAGTTCTCTCTGCACAAAACCCTAAACTAAGCACTTTCCTGTGTGTGGTATTTGGGAAAAGTGCTTAATTGTTTGGGGCATTGTGGGAGCAGGTGCGCTGTACCCCTGTCCTGGTGTGAGGGCAATGTATGATTGTGGGGTCACTTTCTCTATTTAGCTACTCTCCACCCACCTACCTCTTCCCTATTTTTCTATTCACCTTTACACTAATGCACTCCTATTTATTGCTTTACCTTTTGCACCCTCATCACTAGTCTTCCTAGTTCCCTAGTTCTTTTTGACTCTATTTATTTTAATGTAAGCATCTATCAATGCATGAATCCCCCCCCTCTACCCCGTGGTACATGGAACCCTCACACCTTGTTAGTACCATCCATTTCCTTGTCTAACCCAGAGAGTCTCCTGTGACCTGTTTTTACCATATCCCTCTGAAGTTCTTTATGTCTTCCTGTTTGCCCTTCTAATTAATTTCCTCAATTTTACAGTTGTGTTGTTTGCACGTCAACTAAACTAAGGTCCTTATAATCCACTATCAGTAAGTGCTTATTAGTTCAGTTGCCGTGCGGACAACTCTTGGACAAGATCATGTTCTGTAGCTTCTTCTACGTTGAAGTTGGTGGGTGTGAATATTTCATGTTGTGTTATAGGTTAACGTGTCTGTACAACACCCTAAACTGAGCACTCATTCTGTGTCAAACATGGGGAAAGTGCTTCATTGTTTGGGGCATTGTATGGTCACCATTGGAATGTAGCAATATTTAGCTTATCGCCCGTCGGAACTTAAAGGTTATCACTTTTCTTGATTGTGTTTGACTGTTTCATTTCTATAATGCCCAAAACTGTCCTTACTAATATATCCAATTTCTCTTTTTTGACCTATTACCCATAATGCCTTTCTCTCTTGTTCGCCATTGATAACGAGATCTGTTTGTGGAGCTTCCGATTGCTTACTATTAATGTGCAGGCAAACGGACCATCAAGGAGTGAACATTGAGAATGGAGGAGCAGACACAGAAGGTAACAAGATGGTTGTTCTTTAGCTACCATGACTATCGGGAGGTCCTTGTGAATGTTCCTGTCTGTACAACACCCTAAACAAAGTACTTTTCTCTGTCACTCATGGAAAGTGCTTCATTGTTTGGGGTGTTGCATGGTCAACATTTTCGTCTAGTTGTAGAACAAGGCTTCCCAATGTTTAATGATATTTGCCTCACGTTTTCTTCTTGGGGTTCCTAACCAACTTCGTTCACTCAACCACCCTGTGAATGTGTTGTCCTACACACTTATGTCTCTTGCCAAGTTCAGCCACCAACATTTCATGGTCTCCATGTGGTGTTTACTCATCAACTAAGCCAAGGTACTGTCTCGTCATCTACTTCAAGTAAGTGCTTTCTAGTTTGGTTGGTGAGTGGACATTTTTGAGGACAAGAGACTCTCCCTTGCTTTCCTTCTTTGGCTGAATTTTGCACCAGGGTTCTTATTCGGTACTCCCTAAAACATGCATGCAAGACACCTGAAATGAAGCGTTTCCTGTGTATTTCAGCTGGTAAGTGCTTCCATTTCAAGTATTGTGTGTGCAGTGCAGCATTGAGGTCCATTATCATTCCATAATGTTTCTAACATAATATAGGAAAGTTCCTCGTGAGAGAAGTGCTTTTTTTTCTCTTTTTTTTTTTTGCTGATTGTGTGATTCCTGGTCAGTCTCTGGTATGGTCGCCCTAAACTCTGCATGCAAAACACCCGAAATAAAGCTCTTTCCTGTATATCAGTTGGGTAAGTGCTTTCTTTTCGTGTAACTTTGTGGGCAGCAGAGCATCCTGGTCCACAGCCTTCTTACTATTTTGTCATAATTATCTATAATGCTTGTGAGCAATCGCTTCTTTCATGGTCTCTGCATACTAAACACTCGAAAAAAAAGCTCTTTACTGTATATCAGTTGGGTAAGTGCTTTCTTTTCGTGTAACTTTGTGGGCAGCAGAGCATCTTGTTCCACGGCCTTCTTACTATTTTGTCTTAATTATCTATAATGCTTGTGAGCAATCGCTTCTTTCATGGTCTCTGCATACTAAACACTCGAAAAAAAGCTCTTTACTGTATATCAGTTGGGTAAGTGCTTTCTTTTCGTGTAACTTTGTGGGCAGCAGAGCATCCTGGTCCACGGCCTTCTTACTATTTTGTCTTAATTATCTATAATGCTTGTGAGAAATCGCTTCTTTCATGGTCTCTGCATACTAAACACTCGAAATAAAGCTCTTTCCTGTATATGTCAATTGGGTAAGTGCTTTCTTTTCGAGTTATTTTGTAGGCAGCAGAGCAGCTTGGTCCACGGCCTTCTTACTATTGTCATAATTACCTATAATGTTTGTGAGAAATCTAAGGGTCTCTGCATACTAAACACCTGAAATAAAGCTCTTTTCTGTGTATATAATGTGGCTAAGTGCTTTGTTTTCAAGTATTGTGCATGCCGAGGGGCATCAAGGCCTATGGTCTCTTTCATACATATATTTTTTACATTTGCTCCACACTGCTTGATGTGTTGTTTTAATATATGTGTTTAAACAGCAACTTTCCATGGCCACTGTGCGGCTCGGTCTGTGGCGGCCATTTTTCTGGAGACCGGATTGACTTATAGGAACTGAAACCAGATTCATCTCTGCTCGTGGGCCAGCCAAACAAGGGCAAGCTCTTATTTTTCACTGTAAGAAAGTGCTTCTTGTTCAGCCGATTCATGTACCAGGAAATCTTCAGATATCCACAGGCCAGCTAATAAGAACATTGTCAATACTTGTATTTTGTGTCTCTTCATGCATGTGTCAATGTTTTGGGACTGATCCAAGATTTTCAAATGTAATGTAATTCTCTTTCAGTGTAAATGAAAATAAAGCATTTTTTACTTTTCACAATATTTTGGTTTGCGTTTATATTATACTTTATATGTTATATTATATTTGTCTAGCAGTAGTCTTCCTCCTTCCTGTCATTTTAAAAGTGTGTCTGGAGGCTGCCATTTTGCGTGTGCCAGTTTCTCTAGTGATTTCAGTACCTCCTCTGTGAAGCTACTAGTTACTAGTGAATTGATAGGCTGCATTTTTTTCCACATGGGTACAGACCACAAAATGGCTGCCTACGCTAGTCTACAGATGCTTTTAAATTTCAACAAAAATCTTCACAATTTGATGTACTTTCTCTCTATATATTCTATTCTAATATTATATTATATTATGGTCTACTTTAGAGTTTGTAGTGCTTGCACTGTTGCCATTGAAGAGTGTCCAGGTAACATACTGTAGTGGAGTATAGAATACCACATTACACAGCCATTTTTCACAGATCATTTTGTGTTATTATATATATATATATATATATATATATATAATATACCTTCTACATAATCATGCAATGGAGGGCTAGCAACACTTTGCATGGTGGGCAGGTACGTGTCCTTGGCCCAATGAACAATATCTGTAGCTCACTTGTAGGTCTGAATTTGTCTGTGTATTTTTATGTATTTGTCAATATAGGTGATCTAGTTTTACAACTTATTTATTTTTAATTTTGCCTGTATTCCGTTACCCTACATCATATCTTGAACTCTTAGGGCTAGATTTACTAAACTGCGGGTTTGAAAAAGTGGAGATGTTGCCTATAGCAACCAGATTATAGCTGTCATTTTGTAGACAGTAGTACATAAATGACAGCTAGAATCTGATTGGTTGCTATAGGCAACATCTCCACCCGCAGTTTAGTAAATATACCCCTTAGTCTCTTGTGTCATCTCTGCCCACTTGTCTGAACCCTCATCTCCCCCATTCCCCCCAACCCTGCCTCACATCATCCCAACGTCCCAGTGAGCCAACTTTTTGTCTTCTCCAATCTACTCGCCTCATATCTGTCTCCCCATCTGGTCTCTAATTCCCTCTTGCTTTGCCCCATCAAAAATATTTTTAGAAAAATATCTATACTGCCCCAAAAACCCTGAGCATGGTCCATTTGATAGACAGCCTAGTTTAAGCCACAAAAAACAGGAATAGAAGGGAAAAAAGGTTTCTTGCAATGTGTTAATTCCTTCACAAAGCCCTCAACCCTTGGAGGAAGGCTTCCCCTGCCCCCCTGCGGGGAAAGGGAACTTTTTGCCTGAAGTCAAATTGTTTAAGCTCATCAAACCTCCAAACGTAATTAGTGGAGAGATAACAGTTTCAGAAGCTTTAGGGATGTTTAACATCTATTGTCCCAGCACAGTTCATTAACATGCGCATTCCAACCGTGAATAGATTTCAATCTCTCCTTTAATTGAACATTTGGTTCTAAGGTCTCTTTAATCTGACACTGTCCTCGCAGATAAACAATACCTCGGTCCTGTGACATCAATGTAAATTGCTTAAATGCTTTCATGTGGTGGGAAGAACAAGTATATTCAAAAACTGGACAAGTGGGGTCATCTGGAGAATTATTACAGTCTAAAGTCCCTGCCACACACACACCAAGAAAGGTCCATTTTTTTTTGTCAAGGAGCCAATTAACCTACCAGTTAGATATCTATTTACACATATTTAAATTCCAATGAGAAGCTTATTTCCAGCAATAGCCTCATGGAAATATCAATTAAGTAATGACGGCCATGACTAATGTAGAAGAGGTACTATCGGCCAGAGGGGTCAATAGCCAATCAGAATCGTGGCAGCACGGTGGTGGCTCAGTGGTTAGCACTTCTGCCTCACAGCACTGGGGTCATGAGTTCGATTCCTGACCATGGCCTTATCTGTGTGGAGTTTGTATGTTCTCCCCGTGTTTGTGTGGGTTTCCTCCGGGTGCTCCGGTTTCCTCCCACACTCCAAAAACACACTGGTAGGTTAATTGGCTGCTATTAAATTGACCCTACTCTGTGTGTGTATGTGTATGTTAGGGAATTTAGACTGTAAGTTCCAATGGGGCAGGGACTGATGTGAGTTCTCTGTACAGCGCTGCGAAATTAGTGGCGCTATATAAATGATGATGATGGTGGATCAGTGATGGGTTACAGGGTCGTATACGGCCATCCAAGCCTTTATTCAACAGCGCTGTACAGAGAACTCATTCACATCAGTCCCTGCCCCATTGGAGCTTACAATCTAAATTCCCTAACATACACACACACACAGACTGAGAGACTAAGGTCAATTTGATAGCAGCCAATTAACCTACCAGTATGACACATGTTCAAAACTCCTTGTATTTATTTCCTTTGTGCACGCACTGTATAGTATTCTGACTTGTACCACAAGGTTATACCATACATCTATCCCACTATACACAACCATTTGCATCCACCTACCCTTGGGTTGCACTACACCCTACTATTGATATTTGAGCGCATCTGGGCTTCCTATACTACAGAACCTCAGGGGATTGGTTACCCCCGTCCTTACTGCAGCTCATACTTCATACACCTTTTGTCCAGTGCATCCTCCTCCCCCTTTTTTCTGTCCAACCTACCAGTATGTTTTTGGAGTGTGGGAGGAACCCGTAGCACCCGGAGAAAACCCACGCAAACACGGGGAGAACCTGCAAACTCCACACAGACAAGGCCATGGTCGGGAATCGAACTCATGACCCCAGTGCTGTGTGCGACAGCAATGCTAGCCACTGTGCTGACCATGGAGTTAACCAATAACTAATCAAGCTCCCGGTACAGGCGGTAATATTGCAGTGTCAGCTGCCAGCCTTTGACAATGCCCCAAACACCCCTAAGATAACTTATAACACTATATTAGGTGCATGTAGACTATTACCGAGTTCGGCCTAGCAATGACCTTGGATATAACTGCCTATAAACCATTATATACCAGTAAACAGCGTCATGTTATAGCTGGGGATCCCATCAGTACAATTCAGTGGTACTTTGTAACTGAGCTCAACTACCTCCTCCATGAAAACTAGGACATTGCAAGTGAATATCTGAAAAAGTGACCAAACTATAAATAGTGACATTACAACCAGTTTGATTTTCTTATAAATGTATTTAACTATGACTTCAATCTTTGCCATACTTACCTACTTTCTTCAGCTCTCTTCCGGGAGCCAGCCAGTGGAGGGGGGCGTGAGGGGGCGGGGCGGCCAAAATCGCGTCATTTCGGCCCCGCCCCCTGTGACGTCATGACGCAAATTGCGTCATTTGACAGCGGGGGGCGGGGCTAAACGCCGCGATTCATCGGGAATCGCGGCGTTTGGGATCTAATTCTGCCCACTTCACTAGGAAGTGGGCACTTCCTAGTGAAGTGGGCAGAATTCGGGAGATTGCCACACTCGCCCGGGAGTCCGGGAGACTCTCGCAAAATGCGGGAGTCTCCCGGACATTCCGGGAGAGTTGGCAAGTATGATCTTTGCATCATGGCAATCCTGGGAGAAACGATCCCAAATCTGTGCGAGTTCCCTGTGGAAGAACTAAGATGTAATTAAGGAGCCTACGTGCAGCGAGCAGGAGGGGTATTTGGGTATAAAGAGGTATTGACAAGAGATAGATTTGTGTATTGTGGTCGATGATCCCAGGTAAGTACCATATACGACTTATCTTAATCTGCATCACATGTTGTGTACACAGTGGTAGGTACACAGGTTTAATTTAGCACAAAATATTTGAAATACTGAAACCTCTGTGCTCTATGCTGACTGACATGTAATGTCTCTGTTGTAGCAGTTTTCTTATCATGCAAGATATTGGGGGGTATTCAATTGTCAGCGAGTTTATTTTCTTCACCGCGTTGTCATTTTAACGCTGTTTTTTACCATTTTCGAGCGGATTAACTTTACCCGCGATTCAATTCCATTTTTAACGCCCAGTTTCTTTTAATGAAACGGTCCTCTCGCGCTCCAGTAGACGGTCTATTGAAAGTATAGGGTGGTGAGAGGCAGCCGTGTTAAAAAGCTATTTAATTGTTTTTTAACGCGGCGCGCTAAACAGGCAAATATGCTGTTTTATCTCGCACCTCTTTGGGGGTGTGTTAAAAATAAAAAACCTCTGAAAAGTATTTGAAATCATGTAATAATGTGAAGAAAAAGTTAAACTTATGTTTATCACTAATGCCTAACATGTAAAAGTTGATTTTCTTGTGAAAAAATATTGAAATAAAATAAACAAAAAATAGATAAATAAATAAAATCTCTAATTAATTATATTTATGTATGTTTTTGGTACAAATATGAATGTAGTAATGTGTTTTGACATGGTATAGATGATTATATGGCAAAAAATTGTTCAATTAAAAAATATGCTAAAGAAAGTACTATAATGTAGATATTATCAATGTGTAATGCAATCTAATGTATGTAAATGTATGCAAATCCTTTTTTTTGTGTTATACATGACCGCGTTAAAACTCCCCTAAAAACTCGCAAACACAATGTTTAATGAGCGGGGGCAGCGTTGCCTCATTTTCAATTGAATTGTACGAGTTTTCGCGCTGCGCTAACTAAAAACGGTCGCTATAGCAGTTAAAAAGCCGCGGAAAATTTTTATTTTTTTTACGCTGCGGGGAAATAAAAACTTTCAGACAATTGAATACCCCCCCATGTCCATTTAATGTCTTCTCAGAATATTGGATATTTTTTAAGAGAAATTTGGACTGTATCATTTTACTTTTTGCTTGAATATCAGTACAAACTTGGAAAATGACTTAAATGTTGCTGACTGCCCACTGCTATATTTCTGTGAAAGATCCCAATTCAAAATGCTGACAGTGCCAGCAAACCAAGGGGTCTATTTATTGAAGGGAGAAAATGGCTACAAAATCAGTATCAATTCAATGCCGAAACACAATATCGGTTTTGTAGCCACTAAACAAGATGTGTCGCATGAATGTGAGCCAAATATTTAAAGTACTTTTTCGTAAAATTCTGTAACACAAAAATTAATTTTGTAACATAAACAAATTAATTGTGTCTGCAAAACAATTGTTATATAGTCACAAGTTTAAACCGGCGGATTAAATCTGTTTGCTGGTTGCAAATCCATATTGTTTACAGATTTCACAACACATCAAATTATTAGACGTTGATATTATTGATGTAATTGTCACAGGATAGCTAGAAGCAAAGAATTGCAAAATATACAGATTTACTAAGCTGCGGGTTTGAAAAAGTGGAGATGTTGCCTATAGCAACCAATCAGATTCTAGCTGTCATTTTGTAGAAAGTACTAAATAAATGAAAGCTAGAATCTGATTGGTTGCTATAGGCAACATCCCCACAGAGGATTCCCCACCAGATATCATTATAAAAATCAAATAACAGTTTGAAATAACAGTGTTCTAAATAATCATTTTCTACACTGTCGGGCATTCTGTATATAAAAGAGAACCTTCCACAAGTCCGGCCCTGCTTGCAATAAAATGCTTCCTCTGTGTATTTTATTTGTTACGTTTTTATTTGGTATGATCTTGTGTAATAAAAAATAATGTAACACCTGGTGATACAATAATTATCAGCGCCATGCTGGCAGCCTTGTTTATTCCTTCAGATGAGCTCAATTTGTTTATTCGTGCAGCAACACGAGATCAATTTTGTAACACACAACATTGATTTTCTGGTACAAAAACTAATTGCTGCAAGACACAAATCAATTTTGTAGCACTGATTTTGTGGACTAAACATAATTTGTTTCACAAAATCTATTTTTTGAAATACAAAATCTGGATTTTTTGCAAGACTTATTTTGTGGCTCAACAATGCATTGCATGCAGGTTTTTTTGCTTAATTATGTAGATAAAACAACTGTCTGGCTAATGGCATTCTATAGATAATTTAACAAGTTGAATGTATATATTTTTTTCACATAAATGCTTGTGACCTCAACATCCTCTTCCATGAATATGACAGGAGCAGTAATCTGCTGTTTGGGGGACCCTGCTCTTTTTACTATTTAACTCAGCATGTAGCTCCTTGTTTTCCTCAATTATTCTCCTCCCATCATGTCACTGCCCCTGTCACATGCAGCCCTGTCCTCACTAACACATCACTCATCTCCTGATATACTCTGTGCTGCTGAGGACCCTGCTCCTTCCACTATATAACTGTCTGTGACTTCCTGCTGCCTCCATTCCCCTCCGCACATCATGTCACTGCCCCTGTCACATGCAGCCCTGTCCTCACTAACACATCACTCATCTCCTGATATACTCTGTGCTGCTGAGGACCCTGCTCCTTCCACTATATAACTCTCAGTCTGTGGCTTCCTGCTGCCTCCATTCCCCTCCACACATCATGTCACTGCCCCTGTCACATGCAGCCCTGTCCTCACTAACACATCACTCATCTCCTGATATACTCTGTGCTGCTGAGGGACCCTGCTCCTTCCACTATATAACTCTCAGTCTGTGGCTTCCTGCTGCCTCCATTCCCCTCCTCACATCATGTCACTGCCCCTGTCACATGCAGCCCTATCCTCACTAACACATCACTCATCTCCTGATATACTCTGTGCTGCTGAGGGACCCTGCTCCTTCCACTATATAACTCTCAGTCTGTGGCTTCCTTCTGCCTCCATTCCCCTCCTCACATCATGTAACTGACCCTTTCACATGCTGCCCTGTCCTCACTAACACATCACTCATCTCCTGATATACTCTGTGCTGCTGGGGACCCTGCTCCTTCCACTATATAACTCTCAGTCTGTGGCTTCCTGCTGCCTCCATTCCCCTCCTCACATCATGTCACTGCCCCTGTCACATGCAGCTCTGTCCTCACTAACACATCACTCATCTCCTGATATACTCTGTGCTGCTGAGGGACCCTGCTCCTTCCACTATATAACTCTCAGTCTGTGGCTTCCTTCTGCCTCCATTCCCCTCCTCACATCATGTCACTGACCCTTTCACATGCTGCCCTGTCCTCTTTAACACATCACTCATCTCCTGATATACTCTATGCTGCTGGGGACCCTGCTCCTTCCACTATATAACTCTCAGTCTGTGGCTTCCTGCTGCCTCCATTCCCCTCCTCACATAATGTCACTGACCCTTTCACATGCAGCCCTGTCTTCACTAACACATCACTCATCTCCTGATATGCTCTGTGCTGCTGAGGGACCCTGCTCCTTCCACTATATAACTCTCAGTCTGTGGCTTCCTGCTGCCTCCATTCCCCTCCTCACATCATGTCACTGACCCTTTCACATGCTGCCTTGTCCTCTCTAACACATCACTCATCTCCTGATATACTCTGTGCTGCCGGAGGACCCTGCTCCTTCCACTATATAACTCTCAGTCTGTGGCTTCCTGCTGCCCCCATTCCCCTCCTCACATCATGTCCCTGACCCTTTCACATGCAGCCCTGTCCTCACTAACACATCACTCATCTTCTGATATACTCTGTGCGTCTGCGGGGGATCCTGCTCCTTCCACTATATAACTCTCAGTCTGTGGCTTCCTGCTGCCTCCATCCCCCTCCACACATCATGTCACTGCCCCTGTCACATGCAGCCCTGTCCTCACTAACACATCACTCATCTACTGATATACTCTGTGCTGCTGGAGGACCCTGCTCCTTCCACTATATTACTCTCAGTCTGTGGCTTCCTGCTGCCTCCATTCCCCTCCTCACATCATGTCACTGCCCCTGTCACATGCAGCCCTGTCTTCACTAACACATCACTCATCTCCTGATATGCTCTGTGCTGCTGGGGGACCCTGCTCCTTCCACTATATAACTCCTAGTCTGTGGCTTCCTGCTGCCCCCATTACCCTCCTCACATCATGTCACTGACCCTTTCACATGCAGCCCTGTCCTCACTAACACATCACTCATCTACTGATATACTCTGTGCTGCTGGAGGACCCTGCTCCTTCCACTATATAACTCTCAGTCTGTGGCTTCCTGCTGCCTCTATTCTTCTCCTCACATTATGTCACTGCCCCTGTAACATGCAGCCCTGTCCTCACTAACACATCACTCATCTACTGATATACTCTGTGCTGCTGGAGGACCCTGTTCCTTCCACTATATAACTCTCAGTCTGTGGCTTCCTGCTGCCTCCATTCCCCCCCTCACATCATGTCACTGCCCCTGTCACATGCAGCCCTGTCCTTACTAACACATCACTCATCTACTGATATACTCTGTGCTGCTGGAGGACCCTGCTTCTTCCACTATATAACTCTCAGTCTGTGGCTTCCTGCTGCCTCCATTCCCCCCCTCACATCATGTCACTGCCCCTGTCACATGCAGCCCTATCCTCACTAACACATCACTTATCTACTGATATACTCTGTGCTGCTGAGGGACCCTGCTCCTTCCACTATATAACTCTCAGTCTGTGGCTTCCTGCTGCCTCCATCCCCCTCCTCACATCATGTCACTGCCCCTGTCACATGCAGCACTGTCCTTAATAACACATCACTCATCTACTGATATACTCTGTGCTGCTGGAGGACCCTGCTCCTTCCACTATATAACTCTCAGTCTGTGGCTTCCTGCTGCCTCCATTCCCCTCCTCACATCATGTCACTGCCCCTGTCACATGCAGCCCTGTCTTCACTAACACATCACTCATCTCCTGATATGCTCTGTGCTGCTGGGGACCCTGCTCCTTCCACTATATAACTCCTAGTCTGTGGCTTCCTGCTGCCCCCATTACCCTTCTCACATCATGTCACTGACCCTTTCACATGCAGGCCTGTCCTCACTAACACATCACTCATCTACTGATATACTCTGTGCTGCTGGAGGACCCTGCTCCTTCCACTATATAACTCTCAGTCTGTGGCTTCCTGCTGCCTCTATTCTTCTCCTCACATTATGTCACTGTCCCTGTAACATGCAGCCCTGTCCTCACTAACACATCACTCATCTACTGATATACTCTGTGCTGCTGGAGGACCCTGTTCCTTCCACTATATAACTCTCAGTCTGTGGCTTCCTGCTGCCTCCATTCCCCCCCTCACATCATGTCACTGCCCCTGTCACATGCAGCCCTATCTTCACTAACACATCACTCATCTCCTGATATACTCTGTGCTGCTGAGGGACCCTGCTCTTTCCACTATATAACTCTCAGTCTGTGGCTTCCTGCTGCCTCCATTCCCCTCCTCACATCATGTCACTGACCCTTTCACATGCTGCCCTGTCCTCTCTAACACATCACTCATCTCCTGATATACTCTGTGCTGCTGGGGACCCTGCTCCTTCCACTATATAACTCTCAGTCTGTGGCTTCCTGCTGCCTCCATCCCCCTCCTCACATCATGTCACTGCCCCTGTCACATGCAGTCCTGTCCTCACTAACACATCACTCATCTCCTGATATACTCTGTGCTGCCGGAGGACCCTGCTCCTTCCACTATATAACTCTCAGTCTGTGGCTTCCTGCTGCCTCCATCCCCCTCCTCACATCATGTCACTGCCCCTGTCACATGCAGCCCTGTCCTTACTAACACATCACTCATCTACTGATATACTCTGTGCTGCTGGAGGACCCTGCTCCTTCCACTATATAACTCTCAGTCTGTGGCTTCCTGCTGCCTCCATTCCCCCACTCACATCATGTCACTGCCCCTGTCACATGCAGCCCTATCCTCACTAACACATCACTTATCTACTGATATACTCTGTGCTGCTGAGGGACCCTGCTCCTTCCACTATATAACTCTCAGTCTGTGGCTTCCTGCTGCCTCCATCCCCCTCCTCACATCATGTCACTGCCCCTGTCACATGCAGCACTGTCCTTACTAACACATCACTCATCTACTGATATACTCTGTGCTGCTGGAGGACCCTGCTCCTTCCACTATATAACTCTCAGTCTGTGGCTTCCTGCTGCATCCATTCCCCTCCTCACATCATGTCACTGCCCTTGTCACATGTAGCCTTGTCTCTATACAGCACTGTGTAATATAATTGATGCTATACCGACAATAATAATCATATCCTACTATGCTCATTTCCCTCAGGTTGTCTATGGCTGTCAACAATCAACACAACACAACACCCATATTCGTTCTCTTGGGTCTCGACAATGTTCCTCAGCTTTGTTCTCTTTCTTTTGTATGCTTCTTGAGTATTTATCTGATGACTTTAGTTGGCAACGTTATAGTCCTCACAGCTATTGTCTCAGATGCCCGCCTTCATTCGCCCATGTACTTCTTTTTGGCCAACCTCTCCGTCTTAGAGATGTCCTACACCACCGTGACTGTGCCCAACATCCTCAACAACATCTTAAGACAAAGTAACATAATTTCCTTCTGGGCCTGTATCTCTCAGGTTTATCTCTTCACACTGTGCGCCACCACCGAGTGCGTTCTACTTGTCGTCATGGCCTATGACCGGTACGTCGCCATCTGTATCCCCTTAAGATACAGGATTATCATGAGTCAAGCACTGTGCCTCCGGTTAGCGTCTACAGCTTGGGCCAGTGGAGTTGTAAACTCCATCGTCCAATCCCTCCCAACGTCTCTCCTGCCTTATTGTAGTTTCAACAAGATTGATCGATTATACTGTGAGGTTCAACCACTGCTGCAGTTGTCCTGCAGCGACACTTCCATCAACAAGATGCTGACCACTGTCTCTGCCTTAGTATTTGGGGTCGGGTTCATGAGCTTTATTTTGGTGACCTATGTCTTTATAGTTGTGGCCCTTCTCCGAATGCCATCGTTGTCTGGGAGGCTGAAGGCTTTTTCCACCTGCAGCTCCCACATAACCGTGGTCACCATGTATTACGGAGCCCTGATCTTCATGTACTTGAGGCCAACGTCCAGCGATTCCCACAAAGTAGACAGTGTGATTTCTGCCGTCTACTGCATGGTCATCCCGGTGCTGAACCCCATCATCTACAGCCTCAGAAACAAGGACGTCAAACGTGCCATAAGGAAAATAGTTCAGATTAAAATACCCAATAACATGTGGAGGGGCAATGTGTGAAATACGTACAACGATAGAAATAAACATACAAAAATGGCTCATCCTTGATAAATAAATATATATGTAGATAATGCCATACATTGCATAATGTTAACTGTGTCCAGGCACATTTGGATAATGTCCCTTTCTGATTGTCTTTTGGGGTAACTTCCAACCTGGTTCAGCTGAAGGATACAGTATTGTGTTTTAGCCCTATGTGTTTCTGTAACATCACAAGCTTGGAGTCTAGTAAAGGGGTGTTTCTATTTCATTGTATTCAGTGCTTTTATTCTGGACCAGTTTCTCCTCTGCATTGACCCCATTTTGTTTCATCTTTTCATGGCCTCCTTTGGCCCTTTTATTTGTTCAGTCAGCCTTCATTGGCTCATCTTTCCCTTCTATTCTAAACCTCAAACACCATCTCTTTTCTAATTCATCACCACAATCATCTTTCTCCCCTCCAACACCATCTCTCTCCTTCCACCAGCAACTTCACTCTCCTTTCCTTCACCAACACCATCTCTCTCTCCAAAAACACCATCACGTTGCCTACACCAACATATTCTCTCCCTGTAACAACTTCAATTCCCTCCCTCTACTAACACCATCTCTCTGCCTCAACCAACACCATCTTTCTCAGTCCAACAACACCTTCTACCTCTCCCTGCTAACACCATCTCTCTCCTTCTGCTACGACCATCTCTCTGCTTCCACCAACACAGTTTTCCTCACTCCACCAACACCATCTCTGTTCCTCCACTAACACCATTCCCACTCTCACCATCACCAGCTCTCTCTCTCCACCAACTCCATCTCTCTCCCTACACCAACTCCATCTCTCTCTCTCTGTTTCTCCATGAACATCATCTTGCTCCCTCAACCAACACTATCTATCTCCCTCCACTAACACAATATCTTGACCTCCATCCATCACTATTTCCCTATACTATCTCCCTTCACCAACACCATCTCTCTTTCCCTCTCTCACTCTCTCTCTATTTCTCTCTCCACCAACACCATCTTTCTCCCTCTGCCAACATCATCTCTCTCTCCACTAATACTATCTCTCTCCTTCCACCAACACCATCTCTCTCCCTCTACTACGACCATCTCCCTCCTTCCACCAACACAGTTTCCCTCCCTCCACCAACACCATCTCTGTTCCTCCACCAACACAATATCTTGACCTCCATCAATCACTATTTCCCTCTATCATCTCCCTTCACCAACACCGTTTTCCTACACCACCATCTCCCTCCACCAACACCATCACTATCCCTTTACCAAAACCATCTCTCTCTCTCTCTCTCTCTCTCTCTCTATTTTTCCCACCACAACACCATTTCCCTCCCTCAACCAACACCATCTCTCTCACTCCACAACACCTTCTACCTTTCCCTACCAACACCATCTCTCTCCCTCTGCTACGACCATCTCTCTGCTTCCACCAACACAGTTTTCCTCCCTCCACCAACACCATCTCTCATCCTCCACTAACACCATTTCCCACTCTCACCATCACCAGCTCTCTCTCTCCACCAACTCCATCTCTCTCCCTCAACCAACACCATCTATCTCCCTCCATTAACACAATATCTTGACCTCCCTCAATCACTATTTCCCTCTATCATCTCCCTCCACCAACACCATCACTATCCCTTTACCAAAACCATCTCTCTCTCTCTCTCGATTTCTCCTGCCACCAACACCATTTCCCTTCCTCCTCCAACGCCATCTCTCTCCCTCTGCCAACATCATCTCTCTCTCTCCACTAACAGTATCACTCTCCTTCCACCAACACTATCTCTCTTCCTCTACTATGACCATCTCCCTCCCTCCACCAACACCACCTCTGTTCCTCCACTAACACCATTCCCCTCTCTCACCACCAACACCATCTCCCTCCACCAACATCATCTCTCTCCTTCCACAAACATTGTATTCTGTGGATAGACACACTTTTTTGCATGCAGAACGAGTGCTGCGTTTGACTGCATGCAGCACACACATACTGTCCAGCTTTATCTTCACACTGCATTCTGCAGTTGTGCTGGGCCCCGCCCCTTACATTTCACACTTGCAGCAAAAGATATTATTTTAAAGGTGGATGTAGCTGGATTTGCTCCTAAATCTAAAGGACTCTTATGGCTAGAAGTGGAAAAGATTGCACAATTTCAGTCCCGTCTCTCATGGTCAACGAAAGTTTAAATGTTACCCCAATGACTGACCCAAGAAATTAGTGAGCCATATCTCTTTATAAAATATATTGCGGAGCATGCAACTATTTTATTTTAAATTCTTGAACTTTATACATGATTTGCGTGGCGTGGCATTCTTCATTCAACAAGGGAAACCTCATTACTTGGGTTCTTCCAGGGGTAGATGGGCATCTTTTCCACGGGCCGGTCCCATAGTTGTCTACCTTGGGCTGGGTCACTGGGTAACCTTTATTTTTTTCCCTTTAAAATGTTCCTAATAGGCTACAGAGTCGAAGCTTGCACCACGGGCTAAAATTTGCCAGACCGCCCCTCGGATCTCCGAAGTAGCTTCAGTACTCAAATAAGTTCATTTGAGATCAGAGAAGGTTGAGAGGATGAATTTGGTCACCAACGTAGAGTTTACGTTATCCATTTTTCCGAAGCCTAATTATCCATCTATAGCCATTAAAGGCAAATTAATTGTATTGTTGCGAAGCTGGTACGCCTGTGCCTATATCTATATTGAAACAATGACATTAAAGTTTTCGATTGTTACAATTCCACTATTACTGACTTTACGGCTACCTACCTGTACTTATATTCATTAAAGGACTTTATGGCCATGTTTGGTTACATTGTCATATAAAGCCCCTCACAAAACAATGGATACTTGCTGTTGGAAATGCAATTTACCCACTTACACATGTAAGGTTTCCTTTGACGCCCCGTAATCTCAGATGAAAATTAGCAGCTGGAATTGAATCTGTTGAACTATTAATAACATAATATAACAATAAAAAAATGTTTATTAATACAATTAGTAAATAAATCGCTTCCCAAACATTTTGATAATGTGCCAAACACGCACTTTATTTTGACAAACTACTAAAGTTCATGTACTATAATAATAAAGCAAAAGTTTTGATATCAAAAATAAATACATTTAATAATTATTATGTATTTTAAAAAAAAAATTAAAAACAAATTCAACTAAATACCTAAACGGGGTTACTTCCAAGGAGTTTCTATTTAGAAATTGCTAACACTGGGTTCCAACAGGAACGCAACGTGAGCAAACTTCTCAGACATCATTTATCCCGGCGCCCGCTCGAATCTGCTGTTCAGCGTAACCCGTGCAACAGCCTTGGAAAACTGTGCACACAGCTCATCTGAATAGCCCTTGTCCATCTTGCAGAATGTCTTACTGTTGTTCCTGTGATACACTGGAATGACTTCTCGAAATACATCCTTCCTAGAATAAAATGAATACACAGTTTAGGTAAATGAAGATTCCCGTTCTATAATATACAAGGTCTCATTTTGAGAATCAGGAGTTATTCCAGCAAGTTGTCATTCTCAATATTAGGATTCTAATTAGGTATTAGTAATTTGTTACAATATTTAATGGAGTTAAGCTGGGTACACACTACAGAATTTCCCCCCAACTTTTTATGCCGAGCGATTTTACATGCGATTGATGTTCCGATCGCTCGGTCCATGGACTGCATACACACTAGCCTTGTTTAGAACGATAAAGGGAAGAGCGGACGTCCCTTTAGCGGCTTTTTACAGCCATGTTGTCGTGAGCAATGACTGTAATTTCGTACTCACTGTTGTGGATTGGTCGGAAGTTTATACACACTACACAGCGGAAACGAGATTGGAATGAAAATATTAAACGGTACGACCAACCAAATGAGGCGACAATCGTCCATTTAGGCAGACTTTCGACCATCGTGTCACTGCACACACTGACCCGACTTTTGAACGAGCGGTCGTATGTCGGCTGATTTAGCCGATTATTAGACGAAAACCGTGTAGTGTATACCTGGCTTTACCCATTGACAAGCTGTTTTCCATTCATACCAAAAGGTTTAATGGTTTAATGGCAGCACAGTGGCCTAGTGGTTAGCACTTCTGCCTCACAGCACTGGAGTCATGAGTTTGATTCCTGAACACATCGACACATCAACATCCCAGATTTAACAGTGATGAACGTACAAACAGCCAAATTTACTAAGCTGGGGTTTGCAAAACCGCCACAAAACGGCCAAAACAAAAGAGGGGGCTGTGAGACCTGCATGTTGTCTGAGTTATCTTCCATAAGAGGAAGCACCATTGACATATAAATTATGTGGGCAATCATTATTTATTGATTAAGGGGCAAAATTAATTTATAATTAAATTACGAAGGTAAATTTTATTCTTCATTATATTCTGGGGAGAAAATGACTGTATTATAATATGGGGAAATATGAAAATATAATTAAAGTAATTGGGCAATACTAATTGATTGCTAATAGGGCAATAATTATTTATGATGAACACACGTGGCATCATGATATAATAATACAATAATATTGTCCCCTTAATCTAATAAAAATTAAAATTTGCCCACATAAGTTAATTATAAATTAATATTGCCCCTTAATCAATACATAATGATTGTCCCCATAATGTGTATGTCTGTGATGTTTTCTCTTATGTTCTAAATAGCAATATCGCTCAAACAGCGTGTTTGAGCTACCAAACCAATCAGATGCCGATATAGAAAAACCAGTCTTTTTCCTGGCAATTTTGGTGGCGGTTTTCAGCTGAAGGGAATAAAGAGCCTGGAAATTCTAAGAAGGTTTAAAAAATAAATGCATAAAACAAGTCGCAATACTACATATAGCCACCAGGTGTCAGGGCCTCTCAAGACATACATTTTGTCACTCACCGGACTGTGAGTGCTTCTTCCCGGACATTTAGGAACCGTGGCCGTCCTCCATCCTGAGGGACTGCGCATGCGCAGCCCTTTCTATACCTCCAGTGTATGTTCCTTTAACTTAATTGGCAGATCAGGCAACCTCCCTATATTAAGCACCTGTGGTCATCACCACATTGCCTGATCTTGGAGTCTCATTCCCCATGAGTCTCTGAAGGTGTTCCTGTGTTTCCTCGTTTATTCAGCCCAGCTGATTCCTGTGGTTTCCAAACCACTTCTACCTCTGTGGTTTCCAAACCACTTCTACTCCTGTGGTTCCCATACCACTTCTACCATCTACTGTATCATCGTGTCTGTGAGCTGATTCCTATCCGCTGCCTCCGTGCACTACAGTCTTCTAACCACTTCAACTCTACCTTGTATCATTGGGACTGTTAGCTGATTCCTATCCGCTGCCTCCGTGCACTACAGTCTTTCATTCACATCCACTCACCTGTTCATGATTGTGACTGCCAGCTGATTCCTATCCGCTGCCTCCGTGCACTACAGTCTCCAACCTGCAACTCGTCTGGGTTTCATCATCGTGACTGCTAGCTGATTCCTATCCGCTGCCTCCGTGCACTACAGTCTTCAACCTGCAACCCGTCTGTGTTTCATCGTTACTGTTTAGCTGATTCCTATCCGCCGCCTCTGTGCGCTTCAGTCTTCAGCCCTTGTCAACTCTCCCGTGTTTCCTTGAGTCTGCTGCCACTATTGCTACCCGCTACTCTCCGTGATCAACTGTTCCAGTTCAACTCTGCTCTGGTGTCCCATCGTTACTGCACCTGCTGGTTGCTATTGGCTACCTCCGTGTTCCCGCAGAGACCCGCTGCTGTTACTTCTCAGCGCTACGCATCCATCTACTGCTGATCCGCTCTCCACGCCTTCCTGGGTTCCCTGCTGGTCTACCTACCTGTGCGCTGCACCTGCTAGACCACCGCTTCACCCATCCAGGGACTTTGCATCCTGCCGGCCTCCTGCCGTTCAGGTATCTCTGCACTTCTGTCTGACTGCCTTCTCCTGAACCACGGTATGCATACTTCCCATTGACTGTGCTGTGTATTGCATACCTTGCTGGACTGTGTTGGTTCTCCTCTGGAGTGTACTATCCGCTGAGTCTATTGCCATCATTGACTGTGTTATCTCATGCTGGATTACTTCAAGAGACTTTCTATATTGGCAGTGTTGTTCAGTCATTTATACATTTATATTGTGCATATTACTGTGGATCAAAGTCAAGGTGCCCGTGTATATATTGTGTTGCAGTCTCTCCCCGTGCACCTCCTCACATATATATTCAGTGGTACAACTTGCTAGTGGCAGACCACTGACCCCTGTTTCCAGTTTCACCTGCTCCAGTATCCTCTCACATAGCAGTGGTACAACTTGCTAACGCAGACCACTGACTCCCCGGATACCTCCACTTGGATTCCATTCCTTCACTCAGACAGCGGTACAACTTGCTATCCGCAGACCGCTGACTCTCATCACCTCCTCGTTTCTGTTGGACATTCCTCCTCACTATAGCAGTGGTACAACTTGCTACCGCAGACCACTGACTACCTTCACGTGTCCTTTGTCCATACAGTTCCTCGTGTTTTACTACCTCCATATTGCCAGTGCTGCTAGTCATAGACTTTCCTGAGCATCTCATCATCTGCTATTTCCTGTTCCGTGATCACCCTGCTACCAGAGTACCATATTACCACCTATACTGCTCTGGTAAGCCTATCACCTGGTGATCCCTGGGTAAAGACTCCTAGTGCCCGTGACAGTAAGATCAGGCCATGACAGACCCAGTTACGGAACCTACCGCTAAAGAGATGCTGCAGCATCTGGTCAGCCGTGTGGAGCAACAGGATGCTCGCCAACAGCTGTTACTTCAATGTTACCAATCATTAACCTCCCAAGGAACATCTGGACAGACTGTTACAGCTAATATTGAAGCTCCTGTGCTTTCCTCCGTTTCCCCAGTGCCATCCCAGGTGTCTACAGCTCCTACGCTTCACCTGCCTACTCCGTCAAAATATGACGGGGACCCCAAAACTTGTAGAGGTTTCCTTAACCAATGTTCAGTCCATTTTGAACTCCAACCTCAAAATTTTTCTACCCATCGTTCCAGAGTGGCCTATCTTATCTCATTGTTTTCGGGACAAGCCCTGGCTTGGGCCTCCCCCCTGTGGGAAAGAAACGATCCAATTCTACAAGATAGTGCCAAATTCATTTCCACGTTCCGAAGTGTGTTCGATGAACCAGGTCGTGTGACCTCCGCTGTTTCCAGCATTCTTCGTTTGCGACAAGGCTCCCATACAGTAGGACAGTATGTCATTCAATTTAGGATCTTAGCCTCTGAACTTCAGTGGAACACTGAAGCATTAGTTGCCGCCTTCTGGCAGGGGCTCTCCGATAAAATTAAAGATGCACTGACTACCCAAGAGCTTCCTTCGTCACTAGAAGATTTGATCTCTCTTTGCCATCGTGTAGATATGAGATTTCGTGAAAGAGAGTCTGAGAAAACAACAGCTGTCAAAGCACCTCTTCGTTTAAACCCTCAATTTCGTCCAGCTCCATCCTCTGTGATTCCCATGGAGATAGGACGTTCCAAATTATCTTCAGAGGAAAGGAAACGAAGAGTAAAGAATAGACTCTGTATCTATTGTGCTGATTCCACGCATATGCTCAGCTCTTGCCCTAAGAGATCGGGAAATGCCAGGCCCTAACTAGTTCTGGAGAGGTGAAGTTAGGGTCCCTGGAGTCCTCTCCATTGTCTATGAAATCTAAAGTCTGCGCTTTTGATGTTACGATTTCCTTTGCTACCAAATCCTTTGAGTCACAGGCATTGATTGATTCCGGAGCAGCAGGAAATTTCATTTCTAAATCACTAGTGAATCAATGGTCCCTACCAGTGATCACTTTAAAAACACCCATTACTGTGACGGCTATAGATGGATCACGCCTCATCAATGGTCTCATCACCCAGAGTACGTCTCCAGTAACCCTTCAGATTGGTGTACTACACCATGAAGAAATTTCGTTTTTAATTCTTCCAGTTACGACAAGTCCGATTGTCTTAGGCCTTCCATGGCTTCAGTGTCACTCTCCCCAGATTGACTGGCGCACCCCTCAAGTTACGTCTTGGGGGTCTGAATGTCACCATCGTTGTCTCTCTCAAGTTATTCCTCTTAAAGTACAGCGATCTTCCATCTCATCTTCCTCCCCGGGACTCCCTCCTCAGTATGCTTCATTTGCCGATGTGTTTGATAAAGCTCAGTCTGAACGTCTTCCTCCTCATCGTTCTTGGGATTGTCCGATCGACCTTCCACCTCTCCCGCTGGAGCTGGGTTCTTCTTCGTCAAAAAGAAGGATGGATCATTACGCCCTTGTAT